>NC_133617.1:211325316-211525316 GCF_048593235.1 Sminthopsis crassicaudata | reverse complement strand
TAATGACATTTTAATTTGTATTCAAATATGAACAGAGCATTAAAATTTAGAAATAGTAATTAGGAAATTATACCAACAAAATATATTAAAATGGAAAATCCATCAGAGACAAAAGGCATACAGGTCACTAGAATAATCCTTTCATTAATATCATATTTATAGGGATCTATCAACAATTTATTATTTCTGCTGTGCATGTTTAAGCACAGATTGGCATTTGTCCCTGAAACAATTTGCTTTAATGTTCAATGAAAGTGCATAGTCTAACCAAAGCAACAGATTTCTACCTATGAGAGAAACCTTATTTTGTGTAAATTTTCCATATTTCTCCATAGGAATAAATCTTCAGGTCCTCTATATCTCTTGTCAGAGCAAGGTTAATAATATAGTTTGCAGGATATCCATCTGTTCTCCCATTCATTCTACATGATTCCTCCACCTATTTTTCTTAAGATACATATATTTAATGATTCACTTTACTTTTGTGTTTTATTGATAAAAGTAATCCCAATATCAATATGATTTACATCTTATATGTCCTACTAGTCATCAGGCAAGAACACCCATTTTAGAGCACAAATAGTAAAGAAGAAGATAATGATGAAGATGATGAAAATAATCCTGTATATATTATTTCAAGGATTATAAAAAACATTTTATTTATAATACCTTATTTAATGATTCCAGCAACCCATGTGAGGAAAATAACATAAATACCCCCATATTATAGAAGAGAAAGCCAAGACACAGAATCATTAAGGGTTCTGTTCAGGATTATATGACTAAGTTTTTGAGGCAGTTTATTTTGCTCTTATTTTAACCTTTCCTTGTTTTCTTATACTTTCTTTGCTCCATCACTGAAGAAGTTAAAAAAAAAAAAAAGGCACTCATTGAATTGCTATTTTTTAACCATTTTCAAATAAATTTGTTAGCTGTGATGTCCTTCTTCATACTTTTTAAGTCTGACCCTTGAGGGTGTGTGTGTGTGTGTGTGTGTGTGTGTGTGTGTGTGTGTGTGTGTGTTAAGAACATAGTAGAAACATCCATATATTGTGCTCTAGTGTCATAGCCACCAAATCCTTAAACCCTTATGCCTGAGGATCTAAGCAGTAGGGAGGAGAGAGTCAAGAAAAATGGAGTCAACATTTTTTCCAATTAAGGAATTCTCCATTGTTTAAAAAACAAAGAATGAAATAGCAAAGAAAAAAAAAATAGGCTTTTGAAGTATCAGAAAACTCTGCATCTGAATTTCTTTACTGTTTATTAGAGATTATTTCAAGTGATCAGTTTTATGAATTATAACCCTTATACCCACGATGCAAT
Organism: Sminthopsis crassicaudata; assembly: GCF_048593235.1. NCBI lineage: Eukaryota > Metazoa > Chordata > Mammalia > Dasyuromorphia > Dasyuridae > Sminthopsis > Sminthopsis crassicaudata. The sequence continues at coordinate 211,523,993 of NC_133617.1, read as the reverse complement.
CAATAAGCACTTATGATGGTATTGTGGATAGAGTAGGACCTCAAATGAGAAAGAACCAAATTCAAAACAGGGCTTAGACACTTATAATTTTAATTTGTATCACCCTGATTTCTACTTAAATGATTTCTACCATATATTGTTTATAATAACTTTACTTTGAGAAAGAAAAATCTATTATATTCAATATTATTGCTTTTTATATTTTATTTTTAATGTATGAAATAAAACAAGCATTTCCATGATGTAGTACAAAAAAAAAAAAAAAAAAAAAAAAAAAAGATGATTGTAAATGAAACTGCAAATCTACCATGTGCAACTTGATGGTCTTGGAACTAGTCTGCTGAACAACACAATTTTCTTTCTCTTTGTTTCTTCCTTTTTTTTTTTTTTTTTTTTCTTCTGAGGCTGGGGTTAAGTGACTTGTGTCCAGAGTCACACAGCTAGGAAATATTAAGTGTCTGAGACCAGATTTGAACTCAGGTCCTCCTGAATTCAGGGCTGGTGCTCTATCCACTGTGCCACCTAGCTGCCCCCTTTCTCTTTGTTTCTTTCCCTTCTTCCTCTCTTCCTCCCTCTCTTTTTTAAATTCTCATCTCTATGACTTGCTTTGACTGACCATCAATAAGCCTCAGGCTAAATCCAGGTTGGTCATAGTTTGAGCCCTGCTTGACTTAGTGAATGTAAGTAGGAATTGTTTCTGTTTTTGCCTGAAACTTGGAGGGTCTTCTCCTATCTGATTGGATCTTTTTGTTTTTGCAACATGTAAAAGATGTTGTTCCTTGCCTCAATTCTTACCTAGTCTTAATTACTGTAACAGGCGTTTCCTCAGTCATATCAAGACCAGTTAAAAATCACATTTTTAAAAGGCCAAGAGGGGCAGCTAGGTGATGCAGTGGATAGAGCACCTGAAGTCATGAGGACCTAAGTTCAAATCTGGCCTCAGACACTTAACATTTCCTACCTGTGTGACACTGGGCAAGTCACTTAACCCCAATTGCCTCAGCCAAAACACACACACACACACACACACACACACACACACACACACACACACACATACACACACACACACAAAAAAAAACATTTGAATAACAATGGGAGAAGATGGGAAGAAAGAATGCCAGATGCGTTTAATAGGTGTGAAGTATACACATCTCACAAGAGCTACTTAGAAAGAGCAAGTATGGAAATCTGAGTCTAGCTGGATTTGGCTGAAATCTCAGCCTGAACAACAGGAACTTTCACTTCAAAAACGAGGGTAAAAAAGTGGAAGGTCTAAGTCTAGCATCTTCATCCAAAACTAGGATGAGATACTCCCCATTCACAGATACACACACAGTCAAAGAAAAAATCCAATTATAGAAACGTACTGTGGAAATAAGGAAAACCAAGGTTCATTTTCACAGAAGGACAGTAAAGTAAAAAAAAAAAAAAAAAAAAAAAAAAAAAAAAAAAAAAAAAAAAAACAAACAAAACCAAAACAAAACAAAACAAAAAAAAATCTCTTCTATTCCAAAGAGTAACAGAAATAATTCACAAAAGAGTTTAAAAATCAAGAGTGAGAGATGGAGGAAAAGTAAAAATTAATTAATGAAATGAAACCACTGAAGAAAAACAAAAAGATAATGAGAGAAAAGTTAACTAATTAGAAAAAGAGATAATTTCATAAAGATGAAAACAAATTTGAAAATTAGGATTGGGCAAGGGGAAGCCAGTGAAGCTATAAGACATCAAGAAATAACAAAACAGAATATTAAAAATGAATCAAAAGAACAGAATGTGAAATATTTTATTATATTATATAAAATAATTTTAATAATAACTCTTATTTTCAAAATGCATGCAAAGATACTTTTCAACATTTATCTTTGCAAAACCTTATGTTTCAAATTTTTCTCTCTCCCTTCCCCCAAACTCCCTTGCCTAGACAGCCAATAATGTAATGTATATTAAACATATGCAATTCTTCCATATTTATGATGCTGCAAAAGAAAAATCAGATCAAAAAAGGAAAAAATGGGAAAGAAAACAAAATGCAAGCAAACAACAACCAAAAAATTGAAAATACTATGTTGTGGTCCACTTTCAGGACCCATAGAGGAGTGTCTGTGTTCAGATTGCTCTCTCCATCAGAAGACCATTGTAACTGGCCTGAATCATTTCATTGTTAAACATTCATGTTCATTAGAATTGATCATCATATAATCTTCTTGTTGTGTACAACGTTCTCTTGATTCTACAAACTTCACTTACCATCAGTTCATGCAAGTCTCCCCAGAATTCTCTGATATCCTGATAATCATTTCTTATACAACAATATCCCATAACATTCGTATATCATAACTTACTCAGGCATTCCTCAAATAATGGGCATCCACTCAGTTTCCAGTGTCTTGCTACCACAAAAAAAACTGCTATGAATATTTTTGTACATGTGAGTCCCTTTCCCTTTTATATGATCTCTGTAGGATACAGGCCAGTAAATTCACTGTTGGATCAATGGGTATACACATTTTGATAGTCCTTTGGGAATAGTTCCAAACTGTTCACCAGAATGGTTGAATCAGTTCACAACTCACTAACAATGTAATTGTGTCCTAGTTTTCCCACATTGGCTCCAACATTTATTATCATCTTTTCCTAGCATCGTAGCCAATTTGACATGGTACCTCAGAGTTGTCTTACTTTGCAATTCTCTATATAACTAAATAGTGATTGAGTATTTTTTTCATATGACTAGAAATGGCTTTAACTTCTTCATCTAAAACTTGCTTATTTCATATTCTGACTATATGTCAGTTGGAGAATGACTTGTATGCTTATAAATTTGAGTCAATTCTCTATATATTTTATAAATAAGGCCTCTATCAGAGCCTTTGCATGTAATTTTTTCACCAATTTTCTACTTCCATTCTAATCTTGGCTACTTCAGTTTTGTTTGTCCAAAAAATATTCAATTTAATGTAATTGAACTCATCTATTTTTCATTTTATAATATTCTTTACTTCTTCTTTGTCCATAAATTCTTTCCTTCTCCATTGATCTTGAGAGTTAGATTACCCCTACTTCTTTGAATTTGCTGCTAGTAATACTCTTTATGCCTAAATTATGAAGCAATTTTGAACTTATTTTGGCATAGGATGTTAGATTTTGGACATTGCTTCGTTTCTACCATACTAATTTCCAATTTCCCAGCAATTTTTGTCAAATAGTGAGTTCTTATCCCAGAAGCTGGTATTTTTCGGTTTATCAGACAGTAGCTTACTCTAGTCATTGACTATTGTTTCTTGTGAATCTAACCTATTCCATTGATCAACTACTCTATTTCTTAATCAGTACCAAATGGTTTTGAAGACTTCAGATTTACAATATAGTTTTAGGACTGATTCATCTAGATCACCTTAATTTGTATTTTTTTTTTTTCATTAATTTCCTGGGAAATTTTGACCTTTTGTTCCTCCAGATGAAACTGTTATTATTTTTTCTATCTCTGTAAAGTAATTTCTTGGCAATTTCATTGGTATGGCACTGAATAAATAAATTTAGATAGAATTGTCATTTTTATTATGTTAGCTTGGAATACCCATGAGCACTTGAAATGTGTTTTGTAATTATGTTCATATATTTCCTTAGTTTTGGCAGGTATACTCCCAAATAATTTAGATTACCTACAGTTATTTTAAATGGAATTTCTTTTTGCAACTTTTGCTGATGGACTTTCTTGGTAACATATAGAAATAGTGATATTTATATAAATTTCTTTTGAATCCTGCAACTTGATGAAGTTGTTGTTTCTAGTAGTTTCTTAGTTGATTCTTTAGGTTTCTTTAAATATACCATTACATCATCTGCAAAGCATCATAATTTTGTTTTTTTATTACCTACTCTAATTCCTTTAATTCATTTTTTCTTCTCTTGTTGCTAAAGCTAACATTCCTAATACAATATTCAATAGAAGTGCTTAGAGTAGGCAACCTTAATTCACCACAGAGCCTACCATGAATCTTTCTAATTTATCATAATTACATATGATGCTTGCTGGTGGTTTTAGATAGATGCTACTGATCATTTTAAGGAAAACTCCATTTATTCCTATGATCTCTAGTGATTTTAATAGGGATGAATGTTGGATTTTGTCAAATGATTTTTCTGCATATATTGAGATAACCCTAAAATTTCTGTTACTTTTGGTTATTGATATAATCAATTATGCTAATAGCTTTCTTAATATTGAACCAGCCCTGCACATCCAGTATAAATTCTATTTGGTCATGGTATATTTTCCATGGTGGTGATAACTTGTAATCTCTTTGAAATAGTTTATTTAAGATGTTTGCATCAATATTTTTTTAAGGAGATTGAACTACAATTTTTTTTTTGCCTTAAATATCCTCAGGCTTTGAGGTCTGTTCTTCCCTGTCTCTGCAATAGCTATCTGTGATTAGAGCTGTTTTTGCTTTTTTGCCTTCATTTTTGAAGGTTGAGGTCTGCTTTTTGGGCAAAGTGGAGATTGGGTCTAGTTTCCTGTACTGGCAACAGTGCCTCTACACTGATCTGGAACAGCTTTCTACTTGTGCTAGATGGCTATGGCCAAGTTTTGCTTCTTATGCTGTGGTTCAGTGCCTTATGATGTGCCTTGTGTAGCTTACTGCAGTTAGTGTGCTGATTCACTGACTTTTGAGCCATGACAGAGCAGTTGTTGTTATGTTCTTACTAAGTGCTAATGAGATAATGAGATATTAGGTTTTTACTAAGTGCTAAGTCGATACTTAACAATTTTCTAGTTCTGGCCTTTCCTGGGAGTTTGACTTGTGAATTCCTGGGGAAGAGCTTGCATGCTTAGAAGGAGCAAGTTCATTGGTTGAAGTAATTTTTCCCAGAAGCCCTTGCATTATCCCATGCCCATTCTCTGGGAGGATAAAAGAGGGCAGCTCTGGAGGAAAGGGAGTTTCTGCTCTAGGCCAGATTGAGTCAGCTCTCTACAGGAAGCAGAATCTGTCCAAGAGATTTGAGTTGACACAGCAGAGCTCCTCCCAGAGAGCACTCGGCAGCTTCTGGAGACAACAGCACATTACATATTGGCGCCCAACGTGGGGCAAGGACTCTTGCTTATCCTGACAAGGACTTATTCTGAGATCTTCAGAGGAGCTAGACCGGACCATAGCAATTTGGCGCCTGAACAGGGACAGACACAATTCTGATTCCAGTGGAAAAGTCTCCGATCCAGATCTCAGTCTCTCTGACCCAGAATCGTGAGTAACAAGGAAACTTTGTTAAAGATTAAGTGAATGTTCTAATAGATAAATAAGGAACTTAACTTGTTAAGGGCTAAACCAGCAATCTCTTATAGCTGAAATGGGGCAGATGTCAGCTAAAGACAAACCCTCTCCCCCAGGCAGTTAACCTATCTGGTTACTTCCATTTACCACTTTCTGGGTCTCTCCACATCACCTGGCGATTATCTAAGGACAGTGGAGCTGCTCGCACTGGACACTGCCCTTCTGGTGGGTTATAAAACCTGTCTGCCGGAGCCAGTGAATCTTTGTCAAAAATTAGAAAATTAATGGTATAGAGAACTAAATTTAGAAGTTCCCTAGGACTACCTGTGGCTCCCCCTTTCTTTTGTTTTTGGAGGAGTGTTTTAATGTCTCTGTTTCTTCTCTCTACTATTGCCTGACCTTGTGGATTAAAAGGTATTCCACTAATATGTAATATCTTATACTGCACACAGAAGTGCACAAAATGTTTAGAACTATATGCAGGTCCATTATCTGTTTTTATTTCTTGTGGCACACCCATAACTGCAAATGCTTGGATAAGGAATTAAGTGACCACTCGGTCTGTCTCTTTTGCTGTTGGCACTGCAAAAGTGAATCCTGAAAAGGTATCTACTACCACGTGGATGAAAGACAAACGACCAAAAGATTTATAGTGGGACACATCCATTTGCCAGATTTCATTGGGTCTCAAACCATGAGGATTCTTCCCTGGAGGGAGTGTAGGAGCATGGAAAGGAAGACAAGCTGTACAGCTTTTTACTATGCTCCTAGCTTCCTCTCTTATAATTCCAAATTGTAAACGTAAAGCTCGAGCAGCCTGATGATATTTAGAATGAGATTCTTGTGCTTCCTGAAATAAAGGACTACTGGCTAACATGGTTAGAAGGCTATCTGCCTTTGAATTTCCATCAAAAATAGGACCTGGAAATCCACTATGTGAGTGGACATGCAAGATATAAATCTTGCCTGGATGTTTTCTCACTTGCTCTTGAAGTTCCTTTAAGAGCTGATAAATATTAGAGACTGCAAATTTTATTTGGGCTGTGGCAATTCTTTGTACTACACCTACTGAATAGGCTGAATCAGTAATTATATTTATGTCTCCTGGGTAATAGGTAAGAGCTAGCATGATAGCAAATAATTCATTCTGTTGAGTGGACTGAAAAGGAGTTTTGACTACTCTCTTTATGGTTAAATCATGAGATTATACAGCACAAATATGTTCTTTGGAGGCGTCTGTAAAAATTATTGGTCCTTTGAGAGGAACCTTAGAAACCTTTTCTTCAAAAATCCATTGCCAATTATGTAGTAGTTGGGTTATCTTTAATGGAGATCCATGTACAAAATTTGGAGTTGTGGCCAATAAAATTTGCCATTCTGGGATGGTCTCACAGCATACATTAATTTGTGCATTAGTATAGAATGTGTATATTTTTTCAGGACTTAACTTATTCCAGATAATTGTATTATTCTCTTAATAGCCTTTAATAAAATCCTAGCCACAAGCACTGGGTAAGGAGTAAGGCTTTGTTCTGGTTGTGCTGGGAGGTTCACCCATTCAATCACACTGTCTCCTTGATGAAGGACTGCTGTGGGTGCCTCTTTTGTAGCAAAAACTGATATTTCCAAGGGTTTTTGAGTGACTCTTTCAACCACATTGGATAAAGCCACTTCAACCTCTCTCAAAGCCTCTTGTGCTTCTTTTATAAGCTGGTTTGGTGAATTTAAAGCACTGTCTTCCTTTAAAATTTCATATAGAGGTTGAAGTTGATTGGTAGTTAAGCCGAATCAACTAGACCTGAAAATGGATGGCGCTGGAGTGTTGGGCGCATACTGGGCCGTAGCAGCAGTTTTATCCATCAAACGAATGATTAGAGATCTTGGGGCTGAAAAGATCTCAACCTATTCTCAAACTTTCAATGGTTAAGAAGCCTGGCTCACTGACTTGGAGCTGGGTGTGGAATGCAAGTGCCTAGTGGGCCATTTTTGGTAAGCAGAACTGGTGCTGCAGGATGAACCTAATATCTTGTTGTATTTTGGCTAAGAGCCTCCCACTATATTCCGTTGGCACAGAGGCCTTTCCATCCTATATTTCCCTGCTCTACACCTGCTCTGAGCTGCCTTCAAATCCCTGCCCAATTGAAACATACTTTTCTCTAAGTTTTTCCAAAATATCTTCTGTTGGAAAATTGTTACACTCCAAATATCTGTGGGCTCTTCTACTCCAAAACCCATTCAAAGTTTTGGTCTGGTCTTGATTTTGAAGGGTGCCTGGAAGAGCTCAGACAAAGACCTCTTCACTCTCTACTATCTTAACTCCACCCCTATGTGAAACATCTTATAAGACAAGGAAGAGATCTGGAGAACAGAATAAGAAAAGAAAATATAAAAACTGGACTATCTGAAAGTTGTGACCAAAATAAGAAGCTTGAGACAATAATGCAAGAAAATATCCAAGAAAATTGTTGTAGAGTGATAAAACATGAGGGGAAATAGAAAGAAATAATCCACTGATCACCTCCTCAAAGATTATCTCTGTGTAAAGCACAGTTATATTATTGCAACATTTTGAAACCAGCAGATCAAAGGGAAAATTTTGCAAGAAACAGAAAACAGTTCAACTATGAAGGAATTACAATGAGAATTGTACAGAACTTATCAGTAGCCACAATAAAAGACTGCAAGTGCTACTATAACATATTTCAGCAATAAAACAAACAAAACAAAACTAGGCTTTCATTAAAAATATCATGTCCATAAAAGTTATACATAATATTGAATGAAAATAATAAATAGTCAACAAACTTGAAGATTTTCTGGATTTTGTCTCTACTAAACCGGAACTTAATAGAAAATTTAACACAAAAGAGCTAATATTAAAGATTACTTTTAAGGAACTTAACATGGACAAATCATTTATGTTTTGTATATTGAAATGTGTATGGTATGTTTAAGATTGACACTAATTATTGGGTAATTCAAAAGAAAGATTGGGGCAGAGTTGAGTATAATTTGAGTCTAAAAAACAAAATTGTTGGTAACAGTAAAAATAGTAGTGATGTTATATAAACGAGGTGTAAAGGAAGGGCCAACACAGAAACATTAGAGGGGGAAGAAAGTTCTGAAAAACAACTCATATCAGGAATGGGTTAAAGAGGGAATGAATATACATGAACACACAGATATACACATATGTGTGTATGTATGGGTGTGGGTGTGGTGGTGGAACATGAAGGGTATAGCACCTGCCAAAACCTAGAAAGAAATAGAAGGTAAGGAAATAGGATACAGGTAAGGGATTAAAGATTTATGGCACTGGGAAAAGGAATGGAGATCAACTGGCAAAGGATAAAGGATAAGGTGGAGTATAGAAGGTTATATAGAGTTATTCTAGTGGGATAAAGTGTATATTAATGAGAAAAAGATAAAGAAGTTGGGAAAGGCTGGCAGATAATAGGTGGGATACAGAAGGATGTTTAGCTTAACAGGAGTGAGATAAGGTATGTAGATTAATGGGAATGGGATATAAAGAAAAAGAAAGTTTCAGGGAGAAGATAAGGGAGGAATCCAAGGGTGGAGAAGGTTGAGTAACAGCCAGGCAAATTAAGGAGCAGAATTAAAGTAGAAGAATTATCAGAAATGGATAATGAGATAATACTACAACAGGGATCACAGGAGAATTTATTAGGAAAAAGTTATTAGGAATTTATTAGAGAAAAACAAAGTAGGTATATTAATCATTGATCTTAGACAATGTAAAACTTAAAAACTCAATTAAGAGAGGAATCTATATTGTATGTCAGCCACATTATATTTGGGTAAGTGTGTATGTGTGTGTGTATTCTGAGTATATGTGGATATATTATCATACACCTAAATGATTATAGGTATTTGTATATGTGTGATTCTTATTAAAAATATTATATTCATATATATATATATATATATACACACATATATGTATATAATGTGTGTGAGTATATATATATATATATATATATATATATATATATATATATATATATATATATATATATATATATATATACATATATATATATAAGTATAAGTACAAATTATCTGTGCTTAACTAGCTTGCTTTGGGGAGGTGGGGGAGAATGAAAGGGAGAAAAAAGAATAAAGTGAAAATGCACAGCACAAAACAAAATAACCTACAAGGAATCAAAGCAAAGATAGAAATTCATAAACATAATCTTTTCTATTATTATATATGCTTTTTTGAAATGGAAATTTATTTTTATATATTTTGAAACCTCCACTAATTTCTGCTGAGCCCATGACAATGTTTCATGTGTTTCTTTTTTCTTTTGTGACTATTTTTTACTCTATTCTTTCTTATTTCATATTTCATTCAATCTAAAAAAAAGAATGAAGGACAGACAACAACAATATCACATAAATTTATTTTTTCTTTCCTTCTACTGCTGCCCTAGAAATGACTAACACTTAGCACAAATATATTTATATATGAGTGTGTATGTGTATGTAGTATTATATATACACACATATATGCACACATACACACATATACATAAATATCCACATACAAGTTTATTCTATACATATTCTTTTTTTCTGGATGCAAATATCTTTCTTTAAAGGTTCAACATTAATTTGGGTATTGATAACAGGAAAAATAAGTTATTTGCACAAATGCAATCTTAAAGCAATTTTTTTAATTGCCATACATAATGTTTTCTTGGTTATTCTCATTTTACATAGTTTTCTAATGTATATCTTCTTTTCTATTCATAATGATAGCACTAAATTCAATCTGTGGAATTCTTTTTTTCCCTTTCTCTAACAACTATAAAATGTGCTCTTTAAGAATCCAGGATATATATTAGAGGATGGTAGGCTTTCATCTTTATGAAGAGGGCTGCCTGATAGAATAATCTATATCTGGCCACTGGACCCAGAAGGGTCTGAAGGAGAAAGGGAGGCTGCCTGTCCTCACTTAAATTCAATTTACTGATGTGCCATGGTATCACCTTCCTGATATTATGGTTTTTTTAGAGAATGAAGGAGAAAAACAATATCAGCAATGATCATCACAAGTTCTAAAAATGGTATTTTCACTTCTTTCCAAGCTATGAATTATTTTTACTCCATCAATCAGAAATAAAGCAATCTTCACCCCAAAAAACTGGAGCTGGCATGAATCGCTGTTGAAAATAGCCATGTCAACTAGAATTGATCATTGCATAATCTTGCTGTTGGTATATACAAACTTCTCCTGTTTCTACTCACCTCATGTAACATCAATTCAGGTGAGTTCCTTAAGGCCTCTCTGAAATGATTCTGTCAATCATTTCTTACAGAACAATAATATTCCATTTCATTCATATATCATAACTTATTCAGCCATTCCCCAACTGATGAGCATATACTCAGTTTCCAGTTCTTTGCCACTACAAAAAGGATTACTACAAACATTTTTGCACACGTAGGTCCTTTTCTCTTTTTTATGATCTCTTTGATATACAGGACTAGTAGAGATGCTGCCAGATCAAAGGATATTTATAGTTTGATAGCCATTTGGGTATTGTACAATATTGCTCTCCAGAATGGTTGGATCAGTTCACAAATCCACCAATTATCTATTAGTGCTTCAGTTCTCCTATAATCCCCTCAAACATTCCTCATTATCTTTTGCTGTCATCTTAGCCAAACTGAAAGTTGTGTAGTGGTAATTTAGAGTTGTTTTAATTTACATTTTTTGATCAATAGTGATTAGAGCATTTTTTAATATGTCTAGAAATGGTTTTAATTTCTTCATCTGAAAATTGTCTGTTAATATTCTTTGATCATTTATCAATTGGAGAATGGCTTATATCCTTATAAATTTAAATCAATTCTTTATATATTTTAGAAATGAGGCTTATCAGAATACTTGGATGCAAAGATTTTTTTTCCCAATTTATTGCTTCCCTTCTGCTCTTGTCTGCATTGGATTTATTTCTACAAAACATTTTTAACTTAATATACTCAAAATTATCCATTTTGCATTCTAATGTATTCTAATTCTTCTTTAGCCACACATTCCTTCTCCATAGATCTGAGAGGTAGACTATATTTTGTTCTTCTAATTTGCTTATAGTATAAATCTTTATGTAAAAATCATTAACCCATGTTTTAGTCTTGGTATAGGATACTAGAAATGGTTCTGTGCCTAGTATCTGCAATATAAATTTCTAATTTTCCCAGCAATTTTTGTTAAATAATGAGATTTTATCCCAGAAGATGGGATCTTTGGATTTATGAAAGAATGGATTACTATAGTCATTAACTATTGTGTCTTGTAAACATAACTTATTCCATGGATCAATTATCCTATTTCTTAGGCAGTAGCAAATGGTTTTGATGACTGCTACTTTATATAAAACTCTCAGTTTTAGGTCTGGATCAACTAGGCCACCTTCATTTGCATATTTTTTTCATTAATTGCCATGAAATACTTCATTGTTCTTCTAGATGAACATTGTTATTTTTTTTCTTAACTTTGTAAAATAATTTCTTGAAATTTAATTGGCATCGTATTGCATAAGTAGATTAATTTAGGTAGCAGTGACATTTTTATTATATTAGCTCCACCTACCCATGAGCACTTAATATTATTCCAATTGATTGATTAAATTTGACTTTATGTGGTTAGTGTTTTGTAATTATGTTCCTAAGTCACTGACTTTGCCTTAGCAATTAAACTGCCAAGTATTTTATATATCTATAGTTATTTTAAATGGAATTTCCCTTTGTATCTGTTGCTGTTAGACCTTTTTGGTTATATATTGAAATGCTGGATGATTTCTATAAATTTATTTATTTAGTTAGCTTCATTTTTTTCTTGTTCCAGTAGAATCCCTTTTTCTCCTTAGTTGTTGTTGTTGTTGTTGTTGTTGTTTTAATATCACCACAATAAAAATCAAATTATACCTGCATCTTCTAAGCATATCCATAACAGAGCAGAGATACAGATCTCCAAAATTAAATATACCATATTCTCATATAGGAAATTAAGGTTTTTAACTTTTAAAACAGATAAGTTTTTTTGTTTTGTTTTATTTTGTTTTTCCTTTCCCTTTTTTTTCCTTTTTATGCTTCTCTTGAGTTCTATATTTGAAGATCAACTTTTCTATTTTCCTCAGGTCTTTTCCTCAGAAATGAATGAAATTCACCTATTCTACTGAATATCGATCTTTACCTCTGGAAGATAATGCTTAATTTTTTGTGGGTAGTTGATTCTTTGTTGAAATCCTAGTTCCTTTGCCTTTCAGAATATCAAATTCCAGGACTTTTGAAGTAGAAGCTGCTAAATCCTGAGTAATCCTAATTGTGGCTTCTAGATCCTTTAACTGTTTCCTTTTGGCTGCTTGCAACATTTTGTCCTTAATCTGGTAATTTTGAAATTTACCTATGATATTCCTTGGGGTCTATTTCAGGAGATTATTGGTGAATTCTTCCAATGGCTATTTTATCCTCTGATACTCGGACATCAAGGAAGTTTTTTCTTGATGATTTCCTGACAGTTTTGTTTGTTTATTTTGTTTTGTTTTAAATCATGGTTTTGAGGAAGTCTGACAATTCTAGATCCATTTTTGAGGTCAGTTGTTTTTCCAATGAAATTACATTTTCTTCTATTTTTTTTTCATTTTTTGGTTTTTGTTTGACTGATTCTTGAAGTCATTCATTTCTACTTGTTCAATTCTAATTTTTAGTGAATTATGTTCATCATTTAGTTTTTTTTAATCTCCTTTTACATTTGGCCAATTGAACTTTCAAATGAAGTTTTAAAACTTTCTGTTTTGTTCATTGAATTTTTTTCCATTTCATAAATTCAGTTTTCCAATGAATTTGTTTCTTTTTCATATTTATTTTGTAAGGAAGTATATTTATTTCCTATTTCATCAAATATACTTTCTAAGGAGTTTTGTGATTTTTCCATTTCACTAAGTCTATTTTGAATGGAGTTTTCTTCAAATAATTCCTTTTCCAAACTCTATTACAAAGTTTTCATTTCCTTTCCCCGTTTTTCTCCTAACTCACTACTTTTAAGATGTTTTTTGAATTTTCCCAAGAAAGCACAGGACCAATTTGGAGTTTCATCTGGAGATGATTTGCCTGTAGGATCCTCAGGTATTGAAATCTTTTTTTTTCTTTCTCCACAAAAGCTATCTATGATAATAGTTCTTTTTGCTTTTCACTCATTTTTTTTTTAAAGGTAGAGGTCTACTCTAAGAACAAAGGAGAGATTGTCCCAAGATTTCTCTACAGTCAACAATGGCTTTAGGTTGCCCTGGGCTGGTGGTGTCCTTCTGGTATTGGAGTGGGTGTGGTTAGATCTCACATTACTCTGGGGTTCAGAGGCTCATTTAGATTTATGTTGGATGTGTCACAGATAATCTGCTGATACACTTGTTTATAATCAAGACAGTAGCCAAAACATCTGTATTTTGGCTAAGAGTCTCCCATTCCCAGGTGCTCCATAATTTGGATAGCAATGTCCAACAAAATAAATCCCTGCATTACACAAACAATACATGTACTCAGCTATTGATTTTATGCAGATGTCATATATAAAGGATGTTTTGATTCCACTCTTCTATCTTAGGCATTTCATTGACTCAAACAGAAGCAACACCCTGTTGTTCATTTTACATCAATCCAATCTCATATACCTGTTTTCATCTTTTTATTATTACTGTATAAAGTGATTTCTACTTCTTGCAAATGGGTTTCTAAAGGTTTTTGTCCTACTTATTAATCTAAAAATGTCTATCAAAAATCTTCATCCCTTTTTTTTCCATACAAAATGTTTATTTTTCTTTAGTTGCCTTGAGGTGATATTCCTCTATCCCATTATTGTTTTACTGTGATTATTATTTATAATGATAATTTTCTAATTGTATATGGTTTGTGCACTGAATGCTACTGTACCTCTTCATGAATATATTATCTTATTTTTTTGTGCCTTTATATATCTATTCTTCTTTATCTAGCTTATGCATCATACCCTCTGATATATAGCTATTTTAATATGGGTGGATAGTTTTCTTTATCTCCAATCTTCATTTTGAGTTGGAAACCTGTTTCTCATATCCACAGAGAATATATATCTATATATAAATATGTAAATATATACATATTAAAACCCTAATATGGTAATCCAAACTTCTTTCACCACTAAAATTATCCTTCCCATCAATCAGTAGATTTTTTCCCCCTGCATTCAATTTCCTTTTTATCTCTTACATTCATTTAGTTGTAACAATAAAAAAAATCTATCTCTTAAAGTTTTCAGATTATTTTCTTCAGGGTTTTATAATTGTTTATAATAATTTATTTTTTCTAATCCAAAATTCATCATTACCTGTCCCCTCACTTCCAGTCTTCCTATACCCACTCACTTTCCTCTCTCTTATAAGATCCAGTGACAACAGTCTTCAGGCAACTATTAAAACAAAAATTTTCATCTTTAAAATACCTGCATGTTCATTGACTATTCTTCATATATAGAATTATGTTTTAATTTTTCTCTGCCTCTTATTTTTTGTCTTCATTTTGGTTTTAACTAAAAATCCATTCTACAAAAAGTCATTTCCAGTTTCCTTTAATGCCAGCCCTTTTGTATTGATTTTCTTTATTTTATCCAAAATATCTCTTCATTGTATATCATGTTTATATGTTGGTTACCTCCATTAGGCTGTGACCTCCTTTAAAGCAGGAAATTCCTACCACTTTTCTTCCTACCAAATTCCTAACACTTAAAATTTCCTGGCAGATAGTAGGCACTTAAATGGATGCTGACTGAACAAATGAAATTAATTATTAGAAAGTATATTGGCCACAACATTCATTACGTATCATAAGACTTTTAATCATGTTGGTTAATTCACAGTCTGGGAAGACAGATTATTTTCTAGTGGTTCTCAGTAAATAACCATATGTCTTTCTTGATAACCCCCAGCAATGAATCATCAACCATAATGAATTATCTTTTCTTTTGGCCTGTACTTATTATTCTCTCTTAAACAGTGTATATGAATCCTGATTCCTATTTCAATGGGAATAAGAAATTATTCCCTTCTTACACTATCCAACTTTGTGGATGCTTCTACATTTTTTCTGCTATAAATAGATCTATATTTATATAGATATAGCTAGAGTCTATATATAATCAGAAAATATAGAAATATTACCTATGTAATATAAATATATATGTATATATATATGTATTTATACATATCCATACACATATAGATAAATACACACACACAGATACACATGTCTATATAAACATAGGTGTGCCTGTGTGTGCATGCTCCACTGTGCAGTGGCTCACATTTTCCTTCCAACTTTTTCATCTCTCTCTGCCTCTCTTTCTGTGTCTCTGTGTCTGTCTCTCTCTGTGTCTCCCTCATAGTTGTAAAAGAAAAAATAAATGAAAAGACAAAAAAAAAAAAAAAAAAAAAAACCCAGGAAAAGAAAATAAGTTGAAAAAAATCAGCAACAGGTCATGGAGCTTTTCTAAAAGCATCCCGCTTATCTTGTTTTATAGCACAATAGTATTCTAGCATAATTACATACTATAATTTATTTCGCTATTTGCTAACTGATGGATATCTCCTCAATTTCCAATTCTTTACCACCAGAAAAAAGCTACTATTATATATATATTTTTTTGCATTCTCTCTCTCTCATTCTCTCTCTCTCTCTCTCTCTCTCTCTCTCTCTCTCTCTCTCTCTCTCTCTCTCTCTCTTTTCTCTCTCTCTCTCATTCTCTCTCTCTCTCTCTCTTTTTTTTTTTTTTTTTTTTTTTGGCGGAGGAGGGGGGAGATCAGTTTGAGAATACATACTTGGCAATAGTATTGCTAGGTCAAAGAGTATGCCTGAGGCCTTTATCAAAGAAAATTGTTTCAAATTTTTTCCCCCACATTTATTCTTGCTAACTGTATTTATGCACTATTTTATTCTTTCCTTTTGGCCTATCCCTCCTCAAAAGGGTTTTGCATCTGACTTACCCCCTTGTCCAATGGGTCTTCCTTTCTATTTCCATCCCCATCTTCTTTCCCTCCTGCTATCCTATAGGATAAGGTAGAATTTGATACATATAGAGTATGTATGTTATATGTATGTTATCATCTCTGTGAGTCAATTCTGATGAGACTAAGATTCACTCACTTCCCTTCAACTCCTCCTTCTTCCTTTTCACTGTAAAAGCCTCTTCTTCCCCCTTTTTTATGAGATAACTTACCCCATTCTACCTTTCCCTTTCTCCTAGTATAGTTTTCTCTCACCCCTTAATTTTAATTTTTGATATCTTTCATTTTCAATTAATATGTGTCCTCTGTCTATATATACTCCTTCTAACTAACCTAATAACAAGATAGAAGATGATGATAATTTATAAGTAACAGTTCCTTCCTTTTCCAAATATCTGAGAGGTAAACTATAGCTTGCTCTCCTAATTTCCTTATGATACCAGTATATCCAAATCATGTACCTATTCTGATATAGGATGTGAAAAGCAGGTCAATGCTGAGTTTTTGACATATTATTATTTTCCAATTTTTGTGAAATAATGACTTCTTATCCCTGAAGCTGGAGTTTAAGGATTTATCAAATACTAAATTATTGTAGTCGTTGATTATTGTGTCATGTTTATCTAGTCTATTTCATTGATCCATTGCTTTAGTTCTTAGCCAATACTAAATTGTTTTGATGACTATATGTAGTTTTACCACCATCTTTGTATTTTTTTTTCATTAATTCCCTTGATATTCTTAACTTTTTGTTCTTCCAGATGAATTTTGTTATTATTTGTTCTAGCTTTATAAAATAATTTTTGGCAGTTTGATTAATATGGCCCTGAACACAGTAGATCCGTTTAGATGGAACTGTCATTTTTGATATCAATTATCTCAACTGATATTTTTTCAGTTGTTTAGATTTGACTTTATTTGTGTGAGGATTCATTTGTAATTGGGTTCATTTAGTTCTTGGGCTTCTTTTAACAAGTAGACCCCCAAGTATTTTATTTTGTCTACCATAATTTTAAATGGAATTTCTCTTTCTATCTTTTGCTCATGGACTTTGTCAACACTATTTAGAAATGCTGATGATTTCTGTGGGTTTATTTTATATTCATGACATATAAAAACTAAACTATTAATTTTTCAAGTAGGATTTTAGATTATTTTCTAGGATTTTAAACACTTTATAATATTAATATTGTACAGCTTCTTAGCTAATGGAGTCAGATTATTGGAGGAAAAAATTTCCATCAATATGTTTATTTGTTATCCCCAATCACATTGTATAGATTTGTCACTTTCCCCACATTTTTTTCTTCAATAAAATATGGAACATGTGAGTTTAAAAATTGAAAATATTTAGAAATAGAATGTTCCCTTTCAGTAATCTTATAGGATCTGTTGAACACAAAAGAAATTACAAAAAAAAACTGTACCTTTTCTTATTTTGATGTTGTTATACATAGAAGTAAAATTAAGAAAATGTTTCATGTCTTATTCAGCAACCTTTGGTGAAGCAATGGTGAAGTTACCTTATAGTAAAGAGAGAAAAACTCACAGTTGGAATCTGGTGATAGCAGCCTCTAGCAAGAGGCTCTCTGTGGAAACTGCTAAAAAGATCTAACAAAAGAAAATATATTGTTTTAATAAATACATTCATGACATTTTTGTTCAGAGGCAGGTGGTATTAGGCTGTAAAATGGAAAGCATTTATAGACATGTATCCTGTTTAGAACATGTCTCTGCTTTTTTACTACACAGTTATATTAACAAAATAATTTAGAATATTAAGTAATATGTGGTTAATTTTCAAATTTATAAATTTAAAGTAATTTAGATTTATTTTATTTTGTTTTATATTGACTTATTTTCATTGTTTTTGAGTTGCTTTTTTACATTATAAAATATTTTTATATTTTAATTCTCCTAAATTACTTAGTATACTTGTACTATATGAACACATGCTGATGCCTTTTTATAAAATAGAAATTTTATTTTTATTAATTTTATTTTATTGTCATAGTGGTTTAAAATATACCACAACAATAAATGATACCCTATGGTGTGGATAATAGGCCTCAAGCTAAGTTACAGAAATAGAAGGAGAAATCAATTTTTTGTTGTTGTTATTGCCGTTGTTTTTAGGCCATATCTTTCTCTTCAACCACCTTTTGTGGTTTTTCTTCAGGAGCACATATACAGTTGATGTCTATAGGTTTGCAATTAAATCAATGCCACAGAGAAGTAGAATAGGTGAAAAATAGTTCTGGGAAAAGTGAAAGACAGGGCTGTAATCATAATTTGCATTAAGGGATTTTTATATTTGGGAAGCAAGTGAGTAATTTCTTTGTGTCCTAAGGAAATGAGGAAATTGGATTTTTTACTGTTCTTTCGTTTTGTTTAAATCTAAGATAAACATAATAATATAGAAAAAGGAATGCAAAAGATGTAATTATGTTGAAATGTTATTTTTTCTTGAATTACAAATTAATTTATGTAATTCTTGTATACAGTTGTGTGTATTAAAAAATAATGTTAATTCAGTATCCATTGAAAGGTGGACATTCTCCCTCTTGGGAAACTATTACTTTGATATTAATCCTTAAATTAGGGCTAAAGTTACATCTTCCTATTCCTTCTCACACTGCTACTAGTTTTGTCCTCTCAGATCAAGCAGAACAAATCTATTTTCTACTTCAAACTAAAGCTCTTCAAATTTCTAAAAAATACTATCATGTCCCTTATAATATATAATATATATGTACATATATATGTATATATGTGTGTGTGTGTGTGTGTTTGTGTGTGTGTGTGTGTGTGTGTGTGTGTGTGTGTGTGTGTATGGAGTGTGTATTTTTTTTTTTTTTTTTACCTTAAGCAAAAGAGATGGTATACTTACTCTACTATAGACATAAAATAGAACAATTGGTAACACATAATCCTCTGAGTTTCCCAACTTTTTTTAAACTGGTTATGGATAACTATTCTCTCATCATAAAAGATCTTGGAAATAATACTCAAATGGTATCATTAATTTTCAAACTAATATGTCTCAATAATAATTGTGGAGCATGTGAAAGACTACCAATCATTGACCAAGTGCCATTTCAATAAGAGAAATTAGATTTACCAGTGTCACATTCAGAAGTCAACACTTCTAAAGTGTCCAGAAATTTTTGTTAAAAAATAAGTTATTCTCTTTGCCTACCTTGCCAAAGTCTGATAAAGAAAGGACAATTTTCCTTAGCTGAGAGTGATATTTACTCATTTGAATTTCATCCAGTTTTTAGTAGTTCATGGAAAAAAGAGTTTGGGAACATAAACTACTTAGTAGTATTAGTATGTCTAAATGATCTCACTCTATTTGGGAGCACATTGAAAGAGCAAGAGGAAAGATTGTTGAGTGTATTACTTCAGGTAGAAACTTTTTTTTCTTTTTTGAAATTGTTAATGGAACAATGTCAGTTTGTTTTGATTGACCTTCGATTTGTTATTCTCAAAGATCAATCAAACATTTATTAAGCACATGTATCATAGGTTTGGGGAACATAAAAACAAAAATGAAATGTTCTTTCTCAAGGATCTTACATGTTATTTAGAAATATACTTATAAATGCATATGTAAAATAAATACAAGATAATTTTTGGAGGTAGATGTGATAACAACTGGAAGATCTAAAAAGGTTGATTAGAAGCAATCTCTCTGTGAAAAGAATTTTCAAGAGCTGAATATATTTCTGACTTCTGATTTTCATTATTGGAGATTGTGTAAAACATCATTTCTACTCAATTGTAAAAGACTTTGATCAATCCAATGATTCAAAAAATTTCAACTGATCTCTGTTGAAAAATACCAACCACTTCCCGAGAGAGAATTGTTTATTTTATTTCCAGATTTCTTTTTTACAACAAATACTGGGGAATTCCAAGGATTTAGAGAAGGTTGTAAGTGTCCTTGGTCAAGTTGTTCCTGTACTATGTCTAATAAGGCCTGAATTTTATCTCTACCTAAGGGCCACTGTTCTACCCACACTGGTGTATCAGTTTTCCATTGGATAGGAACAGGTAAAAGTGGTGGCAGACCTTCAATAGCAGCCCTGCCTAAAAAACCGAAGTACTCATTTTTAACCCTAATTGTTGTAAAATGTTTCTTCCCCACAGATTGATGGGGATTTTTTTCAACTATAAAAGGAGTAAAAACTCCTGTTTCACCTTCAAATATCTATCTTAAAGGGGTAGCACTAACTTCAGCTGCTATTTATCCTCCTATTCCAGACATGTAGGTGTCTGCCTTAGTCTTTGGCCAGTGACTGGGCCAGTTGGCACCTCTAATGACTGTACAATCTGCACCAGTGTCTACCAATCCTTCTGATGGTATACCATTTATATATATATATATATAGTTAGTTAGTTAGTTAGTTAGCATAGTTGGTCAGCTGTCACAGCTGCTGTCCAGTGTATTCCTGGGTTTTGCTGCTTGGGGTCAGAACATGGGTGACTACTACCAGGTTGCTTATTAGGGGTCTGTATCAATAAACCCAATGCTACTACTTCCCCTGGTTAATAAGTCACACATTGTCTACCTGTGTTAGTGACTGGGATATTATCTACACATTCCCCAGTTTCCCACATCAATTTATGAATGAACGCTGTTTTTGTAAGTACTCTCAGGAGGTGAAATAGTCAAGCCTACTGTACCTGGAGACAAGGGATCCATAGGCTGGAGAGGAACAGATTTCACCTCTCCAGGGGGTATCTAAGTTGTCCCAGCTGCATACAACTCTATCCTCCCTAATTGTTATCCCTTTCTCTCATCATGTTGCTTCCTGGTTAATTGGTTGTGTAATCCCTTTCTCCCATCAGATGGCTTCCTAGCTGATTGGTCATGTCTGGATATTGGACTTGTAGGCACTCTCTGGGTGTGGCATCGGCTGCCATCATTCCCCAAGTGTTTTTTACCTGGGGCCCTGGAGCTGGGCCCCTCATCCCGTTTCCCTGAATCAGTCTACACTCTGATGCCCAATGGAGTCCTCTGTTGCATTTTGGACATGGGGTTTTGGGTCTGGTTCTCCCACCCTGTTTTCTCACTCTGTCTCTATGCCAACATTGAGCTTTCAGATGCCCTACTTTACCACATTGAAAGCATTGACAAGTCTCTCTGGAAGTCCCTTGCCAAAAGGGACCCTGTCTTCCCATGTTGGGATCTTGGGAAGTCTGCACCATAGCCTAACTGCAAAAGGTATTTGTGCCCACTGTGGCATAGCATCTTATGATCTCCTCTAAAGGAGCATCCTTGTGTGGTCCTAGTATAATCCTTCTACAAACCTCATTGGTGTTTTCTTTAGCAAGTTGCCTTACCAAAGTGTCTGTTACTATATTTTGACCATTAATCCATGTGATAGCTGTCTGCTAATATGCCACAAAATCAGCAAAGGATTCATTTGGTCCTTGTACAATTTTTGTGAAGGTCTCACCCTTGTCATTTTCACTGGGGAGAGAAGCCCATGCTTTGATAGCAGCAGCAGCAATTTCCTCAAATGCTGTTATGGAGTAATTAATCTGTACTGAAACTTCTGCATAAGAACCTATACCTGTTAGTAGGTCACAGGTGATTGAAGTATTAACTCCACATTGTTTATTTTGTTGAATCCTACAGAGCTCACTATATTCAGAAAGCCACAACAAGTTTTGCCCAAGTTCTAAGCATACCCTTGCAAAGGCTTTCCAGTCACTAGGGGTTAAGACTTCATAAGCCAAATTCTGTAGTAACATCTTAACATTAGCTGATGTAGCCCCATAGAGAATGCAAGCTTTTTTCAGGTCTTTGAGGATGTCCATATCAAAAGAAAAGTATCTTCTACTTTCTTGGCCTGCAGAATTAAACTGTTGAATCACAGGAAAAAATTGAAATCAGTATCTATTTTTATCAATCTTGTGAAGCTTTAAAAATTGCTTTCTGTAATCTAGTTGTAGGAGTTGATGATTGCTGGGGGGGAGGTGCTGATGATATCACCGCCATCCCATTACTCCTCCTCCCTCCATCCCTGAAGGTGGAGTTTATGTGGGCCTGTCAATAATCTGCTCTCTAGGCAGGGTTGAAGCTTCTTCAAGAGAATTACCCTAGTTCCTCATTTAAATCCCCTTGCCCTTAGGCAAGGTCTTGAGATTGCTTATCTTTTATTTATTTTTTTTTACTCACACTGCCTCCTCTGTTCTTTTTTAAAATTTTCTTGCTCCTACAACTTGCTAAATAGTTTAAGGATAATTTAATTATGTCGTATATATAAAATACCTTTGCAGAAATTAAACGATGCCCATTTTTTGTGTAAAATTCTTTCAATTGAAGTCCCACTAGCTTCCAGTTATCTACATTTAGTTTTTCTTCCTCTAGAAACCAAGGGGAGGTGCGTTTTAATGTGCCCAAAAGTTTATCAATCTGTACCCAGATTACAAGTAAACTCTGCTCCTCAATTATCTTAATTATATTCTCTATAGTATCACTCCTGGGTCTGGAGCTGGAGCTGGGACTGAGGCTGCAGCTGGGGCTGGGGATGAGTAGGCTGAAGTCAAGGAAATGTTTATAGCTAGCATCTGCCCCATTTCAGCTACAAGAGATTGCTGGTTTAGCCCTCAACAAGGTAAGTTCCTTATTTGCCTATTAGATTACTCACCTAATCTCCTGGTTACTGGAGGACTTCAGTGAAGGTAGGGTGCCTGGTCCACTTTAGATGCCAAATGCTGGAACTCTGTCTTCCCAGAAATCAGCCAGAGTCAGGCTAATCATGTCTTTATTTTTGGTCTTTTTAGGTCACTGTCAGGGGATTAAATTTAGTAATCTCCACACCTTTCTCTCCACTGCCAGGAGAATGCCTCAATTCCCTCCTCCTACTCCACGCACACAAGTCACTTCCCCTTTCTGTCCCACCAATCAAGACAGCACTGACAGTTGGGGAGGGTCATCCTTCAAACATGTTAATAGAGAATTGTCCAATTGGCAATTAGTCTCACATGCCCCATTATCCGAATGCATTTGCCCAGTTCTAGTCCTTTAAAAAGATGATATTCAGCATTATGTATTGGAAAGAGTGGTGGATATCGAATTAAAAGATAAATATTCATATTCTGACTCTACTAATTAAAGCCTGTGTGATCTTTTGGTCAAGTCATTTAATAACTCTGTAACTCAATTTTCTCATCTATGAAAGGAAAGGTTTATATTAGATAATCTTTAAAGTCCCTTTCAGTTTCATATCTATAGTAGTAATAGAATTAACATGTAGATCAATTTATCAATTAATGATATAAGAAAATACTGTGGACATTGCAAAGAACTTTATATTTAAGTTATTTAAGGATTTGATATATACTATCAGGATCCCTTGACCAAAATATACGGTCAAGTGATAAGAATAAATAGTTAAAATTGATTACTTGAAAGCATGCTCTAAATAATAAAATAAATATAACTTCTCAAAACTCCAAAATTTAATTTCGTCTTATAAATTGGCAAAGATAAAAATTAGAAAAAAGTCAGAAAGATTATGGGAAAAGTCACATTAATGAACACACTAATAATGCAGTTGTGAATTAGATTAAATATTGTAAATATTAACTGGAAATCATGTAAGAAAAGTAAAAATTATTGATATTTGAACCCACTATTGCCCTTTTTCCTTAAAGAAGTCAAAGATCTCTGGAGTTTAATATGTCTCTTAATCCTCAAGTACTATAAGAATTACTTCTTATGGTATAAAATATGTGATAAAAATGAACTCTTAATCAGACTGCCAAGAAACTATTTTAATGACCTAGAAAAAATAACAACAAAATTCATATGGAAGAATAAAAGGCCGAGAATTGCAAGGGAACTAATGAAAAAAAAGTCAGAGGAATGTGGTCTAAGTGTACCTGATCTAAAGCTATATTATATAGCAGCAGTCACCAAAACCATTTGGTACTGGCTAAGAAATAGAACGGTAGATCAGTGGAACAGATTAGATACAAAGGACAAAAAAGGGTACATCCATAGCAATCTAATCTTTGACAAACCCAAAGATACCAACATTAGGGACAAAAATTCATTATTCGGAAGAAACTGTTGGGAAAACTGGAAATTAGTATGGCAGAAATTAGATATGGACCCACACTTAACACCATATACCAAGATAAGATCAAAATGGGTCCATGATTTAGGCATAAAGAATGAGATCATAAATAGATTAGAGGAACAGAGAATAGTCTACCTCTCAGACCTGTGGAGGAGGAAGGAATTTATGACCAGAGGAGAATTAGAGATAATTATTGATCACAAAATAGAAGATTTTGATTACATCAAACTAAAAAGTTTCTGTACAAACAATACTAATGCAAACAAGATTAAAAGGGAAGTAACAAATTGGGAAAATATTTTTAAAAGTAAAGGTTCTGACAAAGGTCTCATTTCCAAAATATATAGAGAACTGACCCTGATTTATAGGAAACCAAACCATTCTCCAATTGCTAAATGGTCAAGGGATATGAACAGACAATTCTCAGATGATGAAATTGAAACTATTTCCACTCATATGAAAGTGTTCCAAATCACTACTGATCAGAGAATTGCAAATTAAGACAACTCTGAGATACCACTACACACCTGTCTGGTTGGCTAAAATGACAGGAACAAATAATGATGAATGTTGGAGGGGATGTGGGAAAACTGGGACACTGATACATTGTTGGTGGAGTTGTGAAAGAATCCAGCCATTCTGGAGAGCAATTTGGAACTATGCCCAAAAAGTTATCAAACTGTGCATACCCTTTGACCCAGCATTGCTGTTATTGGGATTATATCACAAAGAAATACTAAAGAGTGGAAAGGGATCTGTATGTGCCAAAATGTTTGTGGCAGCTCTTTTTGTTGTAGCTAAAAACTGGAAGTTGAATGGATGTCCTTCAATTGGAGAATGGTTGGGTAAATTGTGGTATATGAAGGTTATGGAATATTATTGCTCTGTAAGAAATGACCAGCAGGAGGAATACAGAGAAGCTTGGAGAGACTTAAATCAACTGTTGCTGAGTGAAATGAGCAGAACCAGAAGATCACTATACACTTCAACAACAATACTGTATGAGGATGTATTCTGATGGAAGTGGAAATCTTCAACATAAAGAAGATCCAACTCACTTCCAGTTGATCAATGATGGACAGAAATAACTAAACCCAGAGAAGGAACACTGGGAAGCGAATGTAAATTGTTAGCACTACTGTCTATCTACCCAGGTTACTTATACCTTCGGAAGCTAATAATTAATGTGCAACAAGAAAATGGTATTTACATACATATATTGTATCTAGGTTATATTGTAACACATGTAAAATGTATGGGATTACCTGCCATTGGGGGAAGGGAGTGGAGGGAGGGAGGGGATAATTTCGAAAAAAGAATAAAAAAATAAAATGGACTCTTAAACAAAGTTTCCCAACAAAGATTTCAAATGAAAATTATTTTTCTTCATCTGAGTTTTTGGTTCCTGAGATATGACTTATTTTTATATCTTCTTTCACATCCTTCCAACTTTTCATGAACATCATTAAGTTCATGTACTTAAGTACATTCTTCATCTCTGTAGACCTTAAATTTGCAATTTGCAAATCAAATTAGGATGTGTTTATAAGAAATGATGTACACATAAACTAATTGTCTTTGAAATTTGTGTTGACAAATGATACATCAAAAATCTCTACTTCATTGTTTTTCTCTATTTCTGTATCTTTCTCTCAACTTTTTTCCATTTCCTGCTCTTTTTCTCTGGTTCTTATTCCTCTCTATTTCCCCCTCAATAACTGTATCACATTTAGAATTATAATAAAATTTCTTGTACTTGGTAGTTGGTACTACAGCATTTTGGTAGATCTGAGCTTTGTTCAGTCACCCTTCTACCTCCTGACTCAAATTACTTATGAGCATCAGTATGTCTAAAAAAAGTTTTGTCACTTGCTTATTTCCCATAAGGGAATAAGGGATAGGGAAGGGTAGAGGATCTATCTCTGAGGTCTGTAATTTTCGCTTTCCTTATTCCTATCTCTTTGGCTTCCTTCCATTTTTAATTAAAATATTACATTATGCAGGAAGTTTTACCTGATCCTTTATAATTCTAGTGTCTTCTTTCTATTGATTATTTCTAAAGCATCATGTATATAGGTTATTTGTACATAGTTATATTTATTTCCCTTATTATAAAGTGTACTAGGGAACATGAACTTTCTTATTTTTCTTTATATCCTTAGTTTATAACAAGTGAATTGTACTTATAGGATGCTCAGTAATTGTATCTTGATCCAGTAATTGAAAAGATATGTTATCACAATGAGACATTAAACATTTCTCTGAAGACTTAGGGCTATTTCTTGTCTTTTCTCTCTACTTATAACAGTTATCTCTCTTTCAGACTGTTACCTGGGACTATAGGTATTAAGTCAGTGGAAAGGAAAGCATGGAAAAGGTATTCATTCAGTGACTCTCCATTCAATGAATCTTCCCATATTGTGGAAGAGTTTTTATAGCAATAGTGATATGAATTTTTATCTTTGTATCACCACAGGAAAACACCACACCTGGAAAACAGATTAATAGATATTTGTTGAATTGTAGAACTAGATGCTCTAATTATTGTTTAATTGGCTTTGGTTTTAAGTTTTCATGGTTTCTTTTGGATTTTCTTAGCAAAGATACTGGAGTGATTGGTCATTTCCTTCTCTTAATCATTTTAGAGCTGAGGATACTGAAGTAAACAAGTTACTTATCCAGAGTCATACAACTAATATGTATCTGAGGTCAGATTTGATCTGGCATTCTATCTACTACATCAGATTGTCCCAATTGCAATACAATATTATGTTAAAAAATGAGATCTGTAACACTGAAAAGAATCAGCGTTAACCTCAATCATTTAGTTTCTTAGTTTAAAAAGACTTATTCCAATTCCAATAGACAATACCAAGAAAATACCATTCACACCCAGAGAGAGAGTTGTAGAAACTGAATATGGATTGAAGCACAGTGTTTTCATGTTTTATTTTCTTTCTTATGTTTTTCCCCATACTATCTGTCTGATTTTTCTTGCACAACAAGAGGATTGCATATATTGAACATGTATCAGAAAGCTTGCTCTCTTGGGGTAAGGAGAGGTAAGTGAGGAAGAAAAATGTAGAACATAAAGTCTAACAAAAACGAATGTGAAAAACTATCTTTACATGTATTTGGGTAAAAAAATAAAATACCATTGGGGAAAAACACTCCTTCTATATGGATAACTATACCAGGATACTTCTCTGTTTTCCCCATCTTGTTAAGGGTCTTTGTTATGAAATCTGATTTCTACTGTCAGTTGGATTTTTTTTCACTTTTTTGCTTCTAGGGGTGTCATCTAAAAACATATACCTGACAACATGGGAATTAATGCAACTTTAGTATATGCCAAAATAAATGTTTAATGTCTACTCTTTGTTTTGCAATTCTGGGAAAATTTTATAGTTCCAGGAGCATTAGGCTCTCCTTAACCTTTTCACATTATAAATATAAAACCTTAGTTTCAACAAAAGTAGCAAGCTTGAAATGACAGCACAATTTTGTAAAGATACATGATCTCTAGATGAACATTCAAGTAGCAATAGTGATAGATGTTGATTAGTAAAATTTTTTAGTTTGATTGTCTATTGTAAAATATTACTATTTACCTAAATTATATTGTTCCATCTTATGTGAAATTGGAACTTTTATCTACATACTCAACACAGACCTCTCCTCTGAACTCTACTTCTGAATCTCTAACTTCCTCCTAGATATCACAATATAGATTTCCATCTAGCATCTCAAAATCAACACACTAAAAGCTACAGTCTTTGCTTCAATAAATAAACACATATAAAAAAAACAAAAAAAAATACATAAATACATAAACAAATAAGTAAATGTGTCCCTCTCCTGGCAGTGCTATCCTCCTTTTCAATTAAGAACTGGAGGGAAATTCAGAAAAAAACCTCACATTTTTCAGATCAGGAAAATAAAAATAAAAATATTTCCCCTAATTCCCACCAGAGAACTTTAAGTATGTTATCTTATTGGAAATTCATAACAACTCTGACAGTAACTAAATGTTTTATTATTCACATTTTGCGGTAAATGGTGACTGAGGGAAATTAGTGATCTATGTCTAATATCTGAGGTATGATTGTAATCCTCTTCTTTATGTGCCTCATGTAATTTATCTATTTCATGTTGATCAATACTACCCTGTAACTCATAATGATCCCCACTCAGGGAATGAATGCAAAATTAAACAAAAATAGCTCCTTTCACTTAAGAATGTGTTGATGAGAGTTTGGAATATGTCCTAGATATTTTGCCACTGCTTGATCAAATTTATATTTTTGAACAAAGTTCTAATTGGATCGATCAAATGGATTAATCAGTTTCTGGCTAAAGATCTACAAAGAAGGCCATTGAGGTAGAAAGAATGTTGTCTTCTGACAATCAAGACAAAAATCACATTATTATATTGGGATTGCAATAAATTAGAACTGTCATCCACTTTCATCTAAGACCACTGTTGGACTTGAATATGTTACATAGCATAATTGTTCATGAGAACAATCATATTTTAAAAATACAATCCATGAGTTCAGACAAATATTTTCTGGCCAATTAACATTTACACATTTTTATTTTAAAAAAAAAGTCCTGGCTGAGCCAAGATGGCGGAGAAGAAACACACTACTCTGTGAACGTCCTTACTCCCTCACAACCAATTAGATAAATAGCCACAGAAATAGCACTGATAGATACCACAAGGACTGGAAGCACGACTTACCAGCTGAAGAAAATCTGGAGTTTCAACAGAAAAGGTCAGTTCCTAGGGGAGGAAGAAGAGAGGCCAGCACAGACGGCTGGGTGCTAGCATACTGCGCCGATTGCGCTGGGAAGGGCTCTGGGATCAGAGAAGCCACTGAGATAAAGGAATCAGGCACAGGCTGTTAGCTCTTCTCTGCTTATTATATAGCAGTTCAGAAGAGAAAGCTAAAATACCTTAAAAATTCAGATAGATTAGATTTTCCCAGGTCCCGGGGGTGACTCAGCAGATCTCGGCACATTGGGTTTGGCCTCTAGCTCCCACCTGAGACTAGTTAAAGAGATTGACAAGTGGTCGGATACGACCCAAGGCAACACACAATGCCTAGCTCAGCTGAAGGGAGTGGAACTCAGCTCCAGGAAGTCCCAGAGAAGCAGAACCTTTGAACTAGGGGCCATGGTTTCTGGCAGACACTTCCAGCTTGAGCACAGGGGCTTTTCATGTCACCTGCTGAAGACATCCACGCCCCACCAGGACACATAGGCTGGGCTTTGTGCTGTCTTTACTTCAATCTCAAAAGTCAGGGAAGCCGCTAGAACACAACACCCTCAAGGCACAGCAGTGCTAGTCACCTCTGAGGCACTTCCAGGGAGGGGATGGGGAACTCTATCCCAGAGCTCTATCTTAGCTCAGGCCCAAGAGCCGCTGCATCCATCCTGTCTGGGAGTAAGCTGGTAAAGAAGTAAATAAATAATTTCCTACCCCAGGGACAGACCCCCAAAAGATTTTTCAAGTATGAGTAAGAAGCCCAAAAAAAACATAGATTCCTTCTACACAGAGAAAGAGCGGGTATCCAACCCCGAGGAATTTAACAGCAGAGAGACAGCAGATAACAACTTAAGGGGAACGATTCCTGCCCCCTATCACATAACTCTCTCCTAGAAAACACTATTAAAAAGTTAAGGGAGTTTGAAGAAAAATGGGGAAAGGAAAGGGAAGCTATGATAGAGAATAACAACGTCCTGAAATTGGAGTTGGAAAAAATAAAGAATTCACAGGAGATGCAGGGAAACAAAATTTATGAATTAGAAAAGGTTAAAAAATCACAGGAAAGTAGGATTTCTGAATTGGAAAAGATAAAAAAGTCTCAAGAAAATAGAATCTCTGAATTGGAAAAAGAAAATAATTCTCAAAAAAAAATTAGGGAAATGGAAAAAAATTCAATAGAGCAAAATAATTCATTTGAAAACGAAATTGGGCATTTACAAAAAGAACTAAAAACTGTGAAAGAAGAAAATAACTCCTTAAAAGTCAGGATGGAACAAATAGAAACGAATGATTCACAGAGAACCCAAGAATCAGTCAAACAAAACAAAAAAAATGAGAAGCTGGAGAACAACGTCAAATGCTTACTGGGAAAATCTATAAATCTGGAAAATAGATCTAAGAGAGATAATCTGTGGATTATTGGACTTCAAGAAAACTATGACCAAAAAAGAGCCTAGATTCTATCTTACAGGAAATTATCAAAGAGAACTGTCCAGAGATAATAGAAACAGAAGGGAAAGTAGATGTGGAAAGAATGGAAAGAATTCATCGAACTCCTTCTGAAATAGACCCTAAAGAAAGAACACCACGGAATATAGTGGCAAAGCTGCAGAATTACCACACAAAGAAGAAAATCCTGCAAGCAGCTAGAAAAAAACAATTTAAATACCAAGGTGCCACAATAAGGTTCACTCAATATCTGGCTGCCTCCACATTAAAAGATAGAAGGGCCTGGAACCTGATATTCCAAAAGGCAAAAGATCAAGGAATGCAACCAAGAATGAACTACCCAGCTAAGTTTAGCATCTTTTTCCATGGAAGAAGATGGTCATTCAATGAAACAGAGGAATTCTATATGTTTCTAAGAAAAAAACCAGACTTAAACAAAAAATTTGATCTACATCCACAAGACTGAAGAGAAACAGAAAAAGGTACACAGAACCCTTGAGAACTGTAACACTGTTGTGGGTATATAAAAAGTACTCAAAGATAATTTGATTTTACAGATATAAAAGCAAAAAAAGGGGGGGTGTAGTAAAGGGAAGGAGGCCATTTCAGAAAAAGGTGAAGGAAAGATAAAAAGAGGGAAACTACATCCTAGGAAGAGACATAGAAAATACACCATATCTGAGGGAATTTAGTAAGGGGGAGAATCATTGTGTGAATCTTACTCTCATCATGAAAGGCTCAAAGAGTAAATAATTAACATATTTGTTTTTCAGAGAATTTTCTCTCACCTCATTAAAAAGGGGGAGAGAAAAAGGGAAAAGGAAAAGGAGAATAAGTAAAGGGACTTGGAGGAAGGGGGGAGGGATCCTAAAAAAAAAAAAAAAGGAGGGTTGCGCGTCACAAGGGGGGTCTGTAAATTAAATATCGGGGAGGGGGATCAGGGGGGTCAAGGGAAAAAAGCATAATCTGGGAATAATATGATGGCAGGAAATACAGAATTAGAAATTTTAACTGTAAATGTGAATGGGATGAACGATCCCATCAAACGGAGACGGATAGCAGATTGGATCAAAAATCAGAATCCTACAATATGTTGTCTGCAGGAAACACACTTAAAGCAGGAAGATACATACAGAGTAAAGGTAAAAGGTTGGAGCAGAATCTATTATGCTTCAGTTAAAGCCAAAAAAGCAGGGGTAGCTATCCTTATCTCAGATCAAGCAAAAGCAGAAGTTGATCTAATTAAAAGAGATAAGGAAGGAAACTATATACTGCTGAAAGGTAGCATAAATAATGAAGCCATATCGATACTAAACATATATACACCAAGTGGTATAGCATCTAACTTTCTAAAGGAAAAGTTAAGAGAGTTGCAAGAAGAAATAGACAGTAAAACTATAATAGCGGGAGATCTCAACCTTGCACTCTCAGATTTAGACAAATCAAACCACAAAACAAACAAGAAAGAAATTACAAAAGTAAATAGAACATTAGAAAAACTAGGTATGATAGACCTTTGGAGAAAACTGAATGGCAATAGAAAGGAATATACTTTCTTCTCAGCAGTTCATGGATCTTATACAAAAATTGACCATATATTAGGACATAAAGATCTCAAAATTAAATGTAGGAAGGCAGAAATAATAAATGCCTTCTTCTCAGACCACAATTCAAAAAAAGCTACATTCAGTAAAAAGTTAGGGATAAATAGACCAAAAAGTAATTGGAAACTGAATAATCTCATCTTAAAGAATGACTGGGTGAAAGAGCAAATTATACAAACAATTAATAATTTCACCCAAGATAATGACAATGATGAGACATCATACCAAAATCTGTGGGATGCAGCTAAAACAGTAATAAGGGGAAATTTTATATCTTTAGAGGCTTATTTGAAGAAAATAGAAAAAGAGAAGATTAACGAATTGGGCTTGCAACTTAAAAGGCTAGAAAAAGACCAAATTAAAAACCGCCAACCAAATACTAAACTTGAAATACAAAAATTAAAAGGAGAAATCAATAATATTGAAAGTAAAAAAAAACTATTGAATTAATAAATAAAACCAAGAGTTGATTTTATGAAAAAGCCAATAAAATACATAAACCTTTGGTAAATCTGATCAGAAAAAAGAAAGAGGAAAATCAAATTGTTAGTCTTACAAATGAAAAGGGGGATGTTTCCACCAATGAAGAGGAAATTAGAGAAATAATAAGGAGTTACTTTGCCCAACTTTATGCCAATAAATTTGATAACTTAAGTGAAATGGATGACTTCCTCCAAAAATATAGGCTCCCGAGAATAACAGAGGAGGAAATAAATTGCTTAAATAGTCCCATTTCAGAAAAAGAAATAGAACAAGCTATTAATCAACTCCCCAGGAAAAAATCCCCAGGACCAGATGGATTCACATATGAATTCTACCAAACATTTAAAGAACAATTAGCACCAATGTTATATAAATTATTTGAAAAAATAGGGGATGAAGGAGTCCTACCAAACTCCTTTTATGACACAGACATGGTACTGATACCTAAACCAGGTAGAGCAAAAACTGAGAAAGAAAATTATAGACCAATTTCCTTAATGAATATTGATGCTAAAATCTTAAATAAGATATTAGCAAAAAGAGTTCAGAAAATCATCTCCAGGATAATACAATATGATCAAGTAGGATTTATTCCAGTAATGCAGGGCTGGTTTAATATTAGGAAAACTATTAATATAATTGACCATATTAATAATCAAATTAATAAGAACCATATGATCATCTCAATAGATGCAGAGAAAGCATTTGACAAAATCTGACATCCATTCCTACTAAAAACTCTTGAAAATATAGGAATAAATGGACTATTCCTTAGAATAATCAGGAGCATATATTTAAGACTGTCAGTAAGCATAATATGCAATAGAAATAAACTACAACCTTTCCCAGTATAAGAACCGAGAAAGAGATTCAAGGAATTAGAGTAGGAAATGAGGAAATCAAACTATCACGTTTTGCAGATGACATGATGGTATACTTAGAGAACCCCAAAGACTCTGCTAAAAAGCTACTAGAAATAATTCAAAATTTCAGCAAAGTGGCAGGATACAAAATAAATCCACATAAATCCTCAGCATTTTTATATATCACTAACAAAATGCAACAGCAAGAAATACAAAGACAAATTCCATTCCAAACAAATGTTGAGAGTATAAAGTATTTGGGAATCCATCTACCAAAGAAAAGCCAGGAATTATATGAGAAAAATTACAAAACACTTGCCACAAAAATAAAGTCAGATTTATATAATTGGAAAGACATTCAAAGCTCTTGGATAGGCCGAGCGAATATAATAAAGATGACAATACTCCCCAAACTAATCTATTTATTTAGTGCTATACCAATCAGACTCCCAAGAAACTATTTTAATGACCTAGAAAAAATAACAACAAAATTCATATGGAAGAATAAAAGGTCGAGAATTTCAAGGGATCAAATGAAAAAAAAACTCAGAGGAAGGTGGTCTAAGTGTACCTGATCTAAAGCTATATTATATAGCAGCAGTCACCAAAACCATTTGGTACTGGCTAAGAAATAGAACGGTAGATCAGTGGAACAGATTAGATACAAAGGACAAAAAAGGGTACATCTGTAGCAATCTAATCTTTGACAAACCCAAAGATACCAACATTAGGGATAAAAATTCATTATTTGGAAAAAACTGTTGGGAAAACTGGAAACTAATATGGCAGAAATTAGATATGGATCCACACTTAACACCATATACCAAGATAAGATCAAAATGGGTCCATGATTTAGGCATAAAGAGGGAGATAATAAATAGATTAGAGGAACAGAGGATAGTCTATCTCTCAGACCTGTGGAGGAGGAAGGAATTTATGACCAGAGGAGAACTAGAGATCATTATTGATTACAAAATAGAAGATTTTGAAAAGTTTCTGTACAAATAATACTAATGCAAACAAGATTAGAAGGGAAGTAACCAATTGGGAAAATATTTTTAAAAGCAAAGGTTCTGACAAAGGTCTCATTTCCAAAATATATAGAGAACTGACCCTAATTTATAAGAAACCGAACCATTCTCCAATTGATAAATGGTCAAAGGATATGAACAGACAATTCTCAGATGAAGAAATTGAAACTATATCCACTCACATGAAAGAGTGTTCCAAATCACTACTGATTAGAGAAATGCAAATTAAGACAACTCTGAGATACCACTATACACCTATCAGATTGGCTAAGATGACAGGAACAAATAATGATGAATGTTGGAGGGGATGTGGGGAAACTGGGACACTAATACATTGCTGGTGGAGTTGTGAAAGAATCCAGCCATTCTGGAGAGCAATTTGGAACTATGCCCAAACAGTCATCAAACTGTGCATACCCTTTGACCCAGCAGTGCTACTACTGGGCTTATATCCCAAAGAAATACTAAAGAGCAGAAAGAGACCTATGTTTGTGGCAGCTCTTTTTGTTGTAGCTAGAAACTGGAAGATGAATGGATGTCCATCAGTTG
The DNA here is from genome assembly GCF_048593235.1 of Sminthopsis crassicaudata. Taxonomy (NCBI): domain Eukaryota; kingdom Metazoa; phylum Chordata; class Mammalia; order Dasyuromorphia; family Dasyuridae; genus Sminthopsis; species Sminthopsis crassicaudata. The sequence continues at coordinate 211,488,805 of NC_133617.1, read as the reverse complement.
GAGAATGGTTGGGTAAATTATGGTATATGAAGGTTATGGAATATTATTGCTCTGTAAGAAATGACCAGCAGGAGGAATACAGAGAGGCTTGGAGAGACTTATATCAACTGTTGCTGAGTGAAATGAGCAGAACCAGAAGATCACTGTACACTTCAACAGCAATGCTGTATGAGGATGTATTCTGATGGAAGGGGAAATCTTCAACATAAAGAAGAGCCAACACACTTCTATTTGATCAATGATGGACAGAGGTAGCTACACCCAGAGAAGAAACACTGGGAAATGAATGTAAATTGTTAGCACTACTGTCTATCTACCCTGGTTACATGTACCTTCGGAATCTAATGCTTATTGTACAACAAGAAAATGGTATTTAGCGGACTTCTGGCCAAGATGGCGGCGTGGAGGCAGACAGCTGCTTGAGCGCCTTGTTTTCTCTCAGAACTTACTTCATGACAAGCCTCTGACTTAATGCTTGACCCAGAAAGAAATCCACAAATTATCACCAAGAGAAGACATCCTTGAAAGTCGCCAGAAAAGGTCTGTGTTTGTTCGGGGGAGGGTCAATCAGACTGGGCGCAGACTGAGGGCAGACAGCCAGAGCAAGACAGGCAGCTCACACAGCTCAGACCGGAGGGGGAGGGGTGTGATCTCTGCCGTTTCTGTGAAAGGGCTTTTGCCCCAGTGTGGATGCTCCGTCTTGGCAGCAAGCCAGGAGCGGTGGAGAGGGTGTAAACACCGGAGGTGAAGATTGGAACCCCAGAAAGCCAGCGTCTCTCAGAGCCCGGCCACCCCCAACCCCCACCTGGACTGACTCGGTGCGTTCTCAGAGCCTCAGAGCGCAGACTCAGTACAGTCATTGCTGTTCTGTTAGTGGCTCTCTGCTGCCCTACCCCCAGTCTGTAGAGGAAGCCCATTAATACCATCCAGCCCTATCCCACGCAAAACAGACCAATTGTTTCTCTTGTCAGTTTGTTTTCTTTGATTCCTACTCTGACAAAATGAACAAAAAATTCAAAAGGGCTCTAACCATTGACAGCTTTTGTGTGGAGAGAGAGCAGACTTCAAATGCTGAGGAGACTAGGAACAGAATGTCCCCAGATGTATCCCCTGGGAGGGATATAAGCTGCTCCTCAATACAAAAGAACCTCATAGAGGAAATCAAATAGGCTCTCACAAGAGAGCTGGAAGAGAAATGGGAAAAGGAAAGGGAAGCTTGGCAAGAGAGCCTGGAGAAGTCATCCCATGCATTCAAAGACAGAATGGATAAAGAAATCAAATCATTGAGAAACAAGATTAGTGAGCTGGAAAAGGTAAACAACTCCAAGGAAAACAGGATTAGAGAGCTGGAAAAAGAAATCAGCTCTCTAAAAAATAAAATGGATACAATGGAAAAAAATTCCATAGAAGATAAAAACTCAATTGGACAATTACAAAGAGATATAAAAAAAGTGAGTGAAGAAAATACATCATTGAAAATTAGACTGGAACAAGTAGAAATGAATGACTCAAGGAGAAACCAAGAGGGAGTCAGGCAAAACCAGAGAAATGAAACAATTGAAAAGACTGTCAAGTACCTTACCAGAAAGACAACAGACCTGGAAAACAGATCCAGGAGAGACAATTTGAGAATAATCGGACTCCCTGAAAAATGGGAGGAAAAAAAGATCTTGGACACCATTTTCGAGGAAATTATCAAAGAGAACTGCCCAGACGTTTTGGAAACAGAGGGTAAAATAGACATTGAGAAAATTCATCGATCACCTACTGAAAGGGACCCTAAAATCAAAACGCCAAGAAATATAGTGGCCAAGTTCAAGAACCATCAGACAAAGGAAAAGATATTGGAAGCTGCTAGAAAAAAACAATTCAGATATGGAGGATCCACAATAAGGATAACACAGGATCTAGCAGCGTCCACATTAAAAGAACGCAGGGCCTGGAACATGATATTCCGAAAGGCTAAGGAACTTGGTATGCAGCCAAGAATAACTTACCCAGCAAGAATGAGCATCGTTTTCCAGGGAAGAAGATGGACATTTAACAAAATAAATGAATTCCATCTATTTTTGATGAAAAAACCAGACCTACATAAAAGGTTTGATCTTCAAATACAGAACTCAAGAGACTTCTAAAAAAGGTAAAAAGAAATCTTGAGAACTATACTTCTGTCAAAAAAATATGTAAAGAACATATGTACAATTTGTCTTAGAAACTAGAGGTGGAAAGTATAAAGTGGTGGTACTACATCTCATGAAGAGGCAAAGGTAACCTATTATATCTGAGAGAAAGAAAGGAGGGAGATGAATATAGCGTGTATCAATAGACATATTCGATTTATGGTGAAACTTCTTCCACTTCATTGAAAAGTGAAAGGGAAGGAGTAAGCTAAGGGGAAGGGAATACAGTAATTTCGAGGAAAAGGGATAAAATAAGGGGAGGATCTTTAAGGTGGGGGAGGGATCCTAAAAGGGGAGGGCTGTGAAAAGCAAGTGGTGTTTACCAGTTTAATACTGGATAGGAGGGTAAAAGGGAAGGAAAGGGGAAAAGCATAAGCAGGGGTTAATAGGATGGCAAGCAATATAGAATTAGTCCTTCTAACCATAAATGTGAATGGGGCAAACTGCCTCATAAAGAGGAAGCAGTTAGCAGACTGGATTAAAAGTCAGAATCCTACTATATGTTGTTTACAGGAAACACACCTGAAACAGGTTGAGACATTCAAACTAAAAGTAAAAGGGTGGAGCAGAATCTATTATGCTTCAGGCAAAACCAAAAAAGCAGGAGTAGCCATCCTCATCTCAGATCAAGCAAAAACCAAAATTGATCTAATTAAAAGAGATAAGGAAGGGCATTATATCCTGCTAAAGGGAAGCATCAATAGTGAAGCAGTATCAATATTAAACATGTATGCACCAAGTGGTGCAGCATCTAAATTCTTAAAAGAGAAATTAAGAGAGCTGCAAGAGGAAATAGATAGCAAAACTATAATAGCGGGAGATCTCAACCTTGCACTCTCAGAATTAGATAAATCAAACCACAAAATAAATAAGAAAGAAGTCAAAGAGGTAAATAGAATACTAGAAAAGTTTGATATGATAGATCTTTGGCGAAAGCTAAATGGAGAAAGAAAGGAATATACTTTCTTCTCAGCAGTTCATGGAACCTATACAAAAATTGATCATATACTAGGGCATAAAAACCTCAAAATCAAATGCAGTAAGGCAGAAATAGTAAATGCATCCTTTTCAGACCATAATGCAATCAAAATAACATTTAATAAAAAGCCAGGGGAAAATAGACCAAAAAATAATTGGAAACTAAATAATCTTATACTAAAGAATGATTGGGTAAAACAGCAAATCATAGACATAATTAATAACTTCACCCAAGAAAATGACAATAATGAGACATCATACCAAAATGTGTGGTATACAGCCAAAGCAGTAATTAGGGGAAGTTTTATATCTCTACAGGCCTACTTGCATAAAGTAGAGAAAGAGAGGGCCAACGAATTGGGTTTACAACTAAAATTGCTAGAAAAGGAACAAATTAAAAACCCCCAGACAAACACAAAACTTGAAATTCAAAAAATAAAAGGTGAGATTAATAAAATTGAAAGTAAAAAAACTATTGAATTAATTAATAAAACTAAGAGTTGGTTTTATGAAAAAACCAACAAAATAGACAAACCCTAAGTAAACCTGATTAAAAAAAGGAAAGAGAAAAAGCAAATTGATAGTCTTGAAAATGAAAAGGGTGAACTCACCACTAATGAAGAGGAAATTAGAACAATAGTTAGGAGCTACTTTGCTCAACTTTATGCCGATAAATTCGATAACTTAAATGAAATGGAAGAATACCTTCAAAAATATAGCTTGCCCAGATTAACAGAGGAAGAAGTAAGTAGTCTAAATAGTCCCATCTCAGAAAAAGAAATAGACCAAGCTATTAACCAACTTCCTAAGAAAAAGTCCCCAGGACCAGATGGATTTACAGGTGAATTCTACCAAACATTTAAAGAACAACTAACTCCAATGCTATGTAAACTATTTGAAAAAATAGGGATTGAAGGAGTCCTACCAAATTCCTTCTATGACACAGACATGGTACTGATACCTAAACCAGGTAGATCGAAAACTGAGAAAGAAAACTATAGACCAATTTCCTTAATGAATATTGATGCTAAAATCTTAAATAAGATATTAGCAAATAGACTTCAGAAAATCATCCCCAGGATAATACACTATGACCAAGTGGGATTTATACCAGGAATGCAGGGCTGGTTTAATATTAGGAAAACTATTAGTATAATTGACCATATTAATAATCAAATTAATAAAAACCATATGATCATCTCAATAGATGCAGAAAAGGCATTTGATAAAATCCAACATCCATTCCTACTAAAAACGCTTGAGAGTATAGGAATAAATGGACTATTCCTTAAAATAATAAGGAGCATATATTTAAAACCTTCAGTAAACATCATATGTAATGGTGATAAACTAGAACCTTTCCCTGTAAGATCAGGAGTGAAACAAGGTTACCCACTATCACCATTACTATTCAATATAGTACTAGAAACTCTAGCCTTGGCAATAAGAGCCGAGAAAGAGATCCAAGGAATTAGAGTAGGAAATGAAGAAATCAAATTGTCACTTTTCGCAGATGACATGATGGTATACTTAGAGAACCCCAAAGACTCTGCTAAAAAGCTATTAGAAATAATTCAGAATTTTAGCAAAGTCGCAGGATACAAAATAAATCCACATAAATCCTCAGGATTTTTATACATTACCAACACAATCCAACAGCAAGAGATACAAAGAGAAATTGCATTCAAAATAACAGTCGAGAGTATCAAATATTTGGGAATATATCTACCAAAGGAGAGTCAGGAATTATATGAGGAAAATTACAAAACACTTGCCACAAAAATAAAGTCAGATTTAAATAATTGGGAAGACATTCAGTGCTCTTGGATAGGCCGAGCGAATATAATAAAGATGACAATACTCCCCAAACTAATCTATTTATTTAGTGCTATACCAATCAGACTCCCAAGAAACTATTTTAATGACCTAGAAAAAATAACAACAAAATTCATATGGAAGAATAAAAGGTCGAGAATTGCAAGGGAACTAATGAAAAAAAAGTCAGAGGAAGGTGGTCTAAGTGTACCTGATTTAAAGCTATATTATAAAGCAACAGTCACCAAAACCATTTGGTATTGGCTAAGAAATAGACTAGTTGATCAGTGGCATAGGTTAGGTTCACAGGACAAGATAGTGAATAAAAATAGCAATCTAATCTTTGACAAACCCAAAGATCCCAAATTTTGGGATAAGAATTCATTATTTGACAAAAACTGCTGGGAAAACTGGAAATTAGTATGGCAGAAACTAGGCATGGACCCACATTTAACACCACATACTAAGATTAGATCAAAATGGGTCCAAGACTTAGGCATAAAGAACGAAATCATAAATAAATTGGAGGAACATGGGATGGTTTACCTCTCAGACTTGTGGAGGAGGAAGGAGTTTGTGTCCAAGGGAGAACTAGAGACCATTATTGATCACGAAATAGAACATTTTGATTACACCAAATTAAAAAGTTTCTGCACAAACAAAACTAATGCAAACAAGATTAGAAGGGAAGTAACAAATTGGGAAAAAAATTTTTACAGTTAAAGGTTCTGATAAAGGCCTCATCTCCAAAATATACAGAGAATTGACTTTAATTTATAAGAAATCAAGCCATTCTCCAATTGATAAATGGTCAAAGGATATGAACAGACAATTTTCAGATGATGAAATTAAAACTATTTCCACTCATATGAAAGAGTGTTCCAAATCACTATTGATCAGAGAAATGCAAATTAAGACAACTCTGAGGTATCATTACACACCTGTCAGATTGGCTAAGATGACAGGAACAAATAACGATGAATGTTGGAGGGGCTGTGGGAAAACTGGGACACTGTTGCATTGTTGGTGGAGTTGTGAAAGAATCCAACCATTCTGGAGAGCAATCTGGAATTATGCCCAAAAAGTTATCAAAATGTGCATACCCTTTGACCCAGCCATACTACTACTGGGCTTATACCCCAAGGAAATACTAAAGAAGGGAAAGGGACCTGTATGTGCCAAAATGTTTGTGGCAGCCCTTTTCATAGTGGCTAGAAGCTGGAAGATGAATGGATGTCCATCAATTGGAGAATGGTTGGGTAAACTATGGTATATGAATGTTATGGAATATTATTGTTCTATAAGAAATGACCAACAGGAGAAATACAGAGAGGCATGGAGAGATTTACATCAACTGATGCTCAGTGAAACGAGCAGAACCAGAAGATCATTATACACTTCAACAATGATACTGTACGAGGATGTATGCTGATGGAAGGGGATATCTTCAACATAGAGAAGAGCTAATCCAATTCCAATTGATTAATGATGGACAGAACCAGCTACATCCAGAAAAGGAACACTGGGAAATGAATGTAAACTGTTATTTTTATCTTCTGAATCCAATTCTTCCTGTGCAACAAAAAATTCGGTTCTACACACATATATTGTATCTAGAATATACTGTAATATATTTAACATATATAAGACTGCTTGCCATCTGGGGGAGGGGGTTGGGAGAGGAAGGGAAAAAATCTGAATAGAAGTAAGTGCAAGGGATAATGTTGTAAAAAATTACCCATGCATATGTACTGTCAAAAATGTTATAATTATAAAATAAAAAAAAAAAAAGAAAAAAAAATGGTATTTACACACATGTATTGTATCTAGGTTATATTGTAACAGAAGTAAAATGTATGGGATAGCCTGTCATCGGGGGGAGGGAGTAGAGGGAGGGGGGGATAATTTGGAAAAAGGAATACAAGGGATAATATTATAAAAAATATATAATAAAAAATTAAAAAAAATCCTTCAGTTTTATATTCATTTAAAATCATTAATTTCTAAATCCCTTTCCTTCTCCATAATCTCTATCTTAAGAAGGCAAAACTATATCAGTTATATATTAGAAGTAATTAGCCCTTGCAAAACCTTGTGTTCCATTTTTTTCCCCTTTCCCTCATGCTTTTCTCTAGATGGCAAGTAGTCCAATTCATGTTACCCATGGTAGAAATTTAGCCACCATATTCCTTGGAGTTTTGATTTTCTGGTGTTTTAGGACTCACTATTTACCTTTGTTGTTTGTGTTGGATGTTTAATAACTTCTATGCTGATCTACTGGCTTGCAACCAGGACAGAGCAGTCAACACTGCTGTAGATTCTTCCTCATAGACTCTCCTGCATACTCTGCCCACATCCCTGGTCTGTGCTCAGCTTGTTCTTTGTCCCCCTCCCTCTGTGCCTGATTGAAACAAAACTTTTCTAGAGATCTTTGAAATTATCTTCTGATGGTAACTTATTACACTTCCAAAATTCTGCTAGGCCAGAACTAATTCAGCTGCTGGATTTGCTAGTTAGTCAGAGGGTCATGGGAAGAGGTCAGGAAAAACCCTGTATTCTCTTTGCCATTGGGGCTTCACTCTTGGCTCATCATTTCTTATATCTATAAAGTATTCCATTATAATAATATATCATAATCTATTCAACTATTCCTAAATTGAAGGATAGACCTTCAAATTCTAATTTTTCATCACCACAAAAAAAGGTGCTAAAAGTATTCTTATATCAATTGATGATGTTCCTTTTTTTTTTTTTTTTTTAATCTCTTTGGAATGTAGATCTAGCATGTCAAAGAGTATGAACATGTTTATAGTACTTTGGACATAATTCCAAGTTGTTTACCAGAACAGTTGAATCATTAACAACATCAGCAAGATCACATTAATTATATTTTTAGTCTATCATTTGTTATTTTACTTTTCCATCATGTAAGGGCATTTGAAAGTTGTGAAATGGTCCTTGAAAGTTGCATTTCTCTAATCAGTGGTGGTTTAGGTCATTTTTACATGTGATTATTTATTGATAGCTTTGATTTCTTCTTCTACCTTAGGCAATTTATCAATTGAGCAATGACTCTTATATTTTACAAGTTTGACTCGGTTCCATATATATCTATAAGAAATTATGGCTTTATCAGAGAAAGTTCTTTAAAGTTTATCCCTTTGTTTCCTGCTTTCTTTCTAATTTTGACTGCATTGGTTTTGTTTGTGTAATTTTTAAAAAATTTCTGTAATCAAAATTATCTATTTTACTTCTGATGATCCTCTTTATGTCTTCCTAAATTTGCTTTCTAAATTTAGTTATGAAATTACTTTTTATGTCTAAGTTATTTCATATATATGATATATCAAGAAGATTTATGCCTAGTTTCTAAAAAAACAATTTCTAATTTTCCCAAAAAAATTATCAAATGTTGAGTTTGCTGCACTAATGCTAGGATATTTGGGTTTATCAAACAGGAGATTCACTTTATTAAATGAATTTTTTTTCATAATGATCTCAAAAAAATGTCTTTAGTATTTTTGCTTTGCAGCACTTCATTTTGAGGTTTTTATGGCTTAATATATGGTCAAGTTTTATGCCACTGTGAATGATTACCAAAGTTTTACAATATACTTAATAATATTGATAATTGTTAAAGAACTAAACTGTTGTTTTTTCTTTGATAATGAGGTATACACACACAAACATATACACACTGAGTTTGTGTCATTTCCTATATTGAACTCAGTCATAGTTATTACATTTCAGACAGCCTACATTAGTTGGAGATGTCTTAATTAGTTGTCTTCAAAGTGAGGAACTTTGTATTCCAGGAAATTCACAAAATGATCACTGGGGATATACTAAAAATTCTGATCTTCAGGTTTTCTCATTCCCAACACAGATTTGTTTGTTTGTTTGTTTTTTTCCTTTAGATGCTGTTAATTCCAGATGGGGAGGGGCAATTTACTTGATTTCTTTTTGCTTTTCCACTTCCCTCAAAGAAGTATATAAATGTGGAAGCAATGACATATGCAGGTTTAGTGCATCACAAGGGCAGCTGCAGAAGACTCAAAAGAAATCTGGAAACGTGGAAATTTTAAGGAATCCTAGTGAGGGATCCCAGTAAGTCTCAGGCATGCCTTTATGTGAATTTGCTTAGAACTTTGAAATGCACTCCTAGTTATCTGATAAAGTCTCAGAAAACATTAGGAGGATTGGACATTCTTTTGGTGCCTTAATAAATGAATATTCTTTATGGCAGGCCTATGTTAACTCCAGGAACATGGCCAGCTTCTAGAGTAAACCTAATCTGCCTAAAGGAATGAACAAATGATAGAACACCCTTGTACCTGAGGGGAGCTGCTCTGTCTCAGAGGGTCATATGTCAAATGAAAATATTTAGAGTAGTGCCTTCTTTGTTCTCAGGCTATTAAAACCCCTTAATGGAAAAGGAGTGAGAATTCAGTTAAGAATTTTTGTACTACTTGCTTAATAAAACCACCTCCTCAAGACTTTGAATAGCTGTGACCTGGATTCTACCAGCTAAGGAATTCTGATGGGAGCTCTTACTCATTGTGGTCATGATGTATGTTATTTGTTTTTTACACTGTCTTGGTGATCACCATGTTTATTAATTGCACATTACTTTTATGTTGTTTCTTCTGATTTTTGTTTGTTTGTTTTTCCTGAGGCAATTGGGATTAAGTGATTTACCCCAGTTCACACAGCTAGGAAGTATTAAGTGTCTGAAGTTGGATTTGAACTCATGTCCTCCTTACTTCAGAGCCAGCACTGTACCAGCTAGCTGTCCCATTATTTCCTCTTTTCTTAGATCTCATGCAAATCAAGGTTCTGAGCAATTATAAATTTTGCTTTCTCCTTTTTTAGACTATAACTTTTGAATCTGTTAAACTATATGTAAATTAATCTCCCTCCCTGACAAATATCTCAGATATGATGTTGATTTCCAGTTAGCTTCTTTCCTTTTTAAGATCACTACTTTCACCATTTCCAAATCCTTCAAATGTCTCTGTTCTATTATTTTACCAAATTTAATCTCTCTTTATCTTTCTTCATCTCTCTCCCTCCATCTTTCTCTCTTGTCTTTCTATCCCTCTCTGTCTCTCCATCTTTTTCTCTCTCTTGCTCTCTCTCTCTACACACACACACACACACTTATATGGATTCTAAAGTTTACAGTGTCACCATCACATTTACATTTAAAGAGTGATTACTGATTGAGCCAACCAACGCATTTATTTTTAAAAAGTAATTTGAAAAATGTAATTTTGGATTAAAAATTGAAATAACAGCTTCAATCACTTAAACTTTAAAAAGGCCAATACATTTAATACAAGGTACTTGCAACTTCAGATGAGTTTTACTGTGACTAAGCCCAGGGAAAGGTTTACAAGAAAAGTGTGAACCCTTGAAAATAGGTGATTATAATAGAAAAACAGACCTTTAACTAAAGTCACACTACTAGGCACTAGTGGGATATCACAATTTTTATAGTTGAAGTAATAGCACTTCACAATTTAAAAGCTGAACAATACCATAAAGATTGAAATACCATGAAATGAATTTTTTGTTGTTTATTTACTGAATAGTGCTTCAATAATTCTTTGAGAACTGGGTCTATCTACCAGAAGCATTAAAGTTCAGAAACCTGCTTTAACTTCATGAGAATTTCTCTCCTATTCTGTCCTCTCTTCCATTTTCCTCTCCTCTCTGTCTCTCTCTCTCTTTTTTTTTCTCTCTCTATAGGTACATAAAAGTTAAGGATATATATATATATATATATATATATATATATATATATATATATATATATATATACACACACAATTCCCTTACGTGTGTGTGTGTGTGTGTGTGTGTGTGTGTGTGTGTGTGTGTGTGAAGAAAAAGAGAGAGAGGGAGGGAGGGAGGGAGGGAGGGGAGGGAGGAAGGGAGAGAGAGAGAGAGAGAGAGAGAGAGAGAGAGAGAGAGAGAGAGAGAGAGAGAGAGAGAAGGGAGGGGAGAAAGAGAGAAAGAGAGGGGAGAGAGAGAAAGAGAGAGATAGAGACAGAGAGGCAGAGAGAAATAGTCAGAAAAAGATTACATTTGAAAATTAAATACTTTCTCAAAAATGCAAATTAAGACCACTCTGAGATACCACTACACACCTGTCAGATTGGCTAAGATGACAGGAACAAATAATGACAAATGTTGGAGGGGATGTGGGGAAATTGGGACACTAATACATTGCTGGTGGAGTTGTGAAAGAATCCAGCCATTCTGGAGAGCAATCTGGAATTATGCCCAAAAAGTTATCAAACTGTGCATACCCTTTGACCCAGCAGCGCTACTACTGGGATTATATCCCAAAGAAATACTAAAGAGCGGAAAGAAACATATATGTGCCAAAATGTTTGTGGCAGCTCTTTTTGTTGTAGCTAGAAACTGGAAGATGAATGGATGTCCATCAGTTGGAGAATGGTTGGGTAAATTGTGGTATATGAAAGTTATGGAATATTATTGCTCGGTAAGAAATGACCAGCAGGAGGAATACAGAGAGGGTTGGAGAGACTTAAATCAACTGATGCTGAGTGAAATGAGCAGAACCAGAAGATCACTGTATACTTCAACAACAATACTGTATGAGGATGTATTCTGATGGAAGTGGAAATCTTCAACATAAAGAAGATCCAGCTCACTTCCAGTTGATCAATGATGGACAGAGGTAGCTACACCCAGAGAAGAAACACTGGGAGGGGAATGCAAATTGTTAGCACTAATATCTGTCTGCCCAGGTTGCATGTACCTTCGGATTCTAATGTTTATTGTGCAACAAGAAAATGATATTCACACACGTGTATTGTACTTAGACTATATTGTAACACATGTAAAATGTATGGTATTGCCTGTCGTCGGGGGGAGGGAATAGAGGGAGGGGGGGTAATTTGGAAAAATGAATACAAGGGATAATATTATAAAATATATATATATATATATATATATATATATATATATATAATAAAAAAAATACTTTCTCAAATATAATATTTTTACAAAATCTATGAAACAAGAATAAACAAAAATATTCCATGCCACTATGATTGTTGTTTAAAAACATATATTTGTTATTTGTTTCCACCAATGGAAATCTTCAATTATGCATTGGTTACATGCCAAAGAATAGATATGTAAACATCATGGACTCTACAACATAGATGTAGAGGACCAAGTCACTGAATATGATAAGAGAAGTCAGTGGAGAAGTAAGGTAGCTACAAAAGTAAAGAAAGAATAAAGAAAAATAAGATTACTACATTTGGTAAGAAGTGATTCACTTACTAAAACAATTCATTTTCAAATTGTAAGTTACCAGGGGAAAGACTGAGAAGAGGGAAGGAAAATACACCTCTCAAAGCAATGTATGCACCGCAAAGAATTCCATTAAAAAAAAAAAAAAAAAAAAAACTAACCCCCTTACAAATTAGCAGAAAAATGGAATTGCGTTATAACAGATATTTAAATGGCCTTGATAATAACAAATTATTAAGAGGAAGTTAAATTATTGTATGTGCTATTCTTACTAAGATATGGAAGTGCTGAAAACATTTTAGAATATTTGCATGATTTTAAAAATCTGAATTTTTTGTGAAATTTGCTTAGTAGTTAATTATTTAAATGTGGTAAAGGAAATTGGACAGACATAGAAATAAGTGCAAATTCTCTAGTTATGAAAGAAGCTCACTTCCTTAGTCAAGAACCTAGTATTTCTACCTCCTTAGCTTGTCTACCTCCTAAAGAGAAGCTAAAAGGTTCTTAAAGAGAATTTATTTCCTATCTTTCCTATCCTACTTATTAGGAAAAATCAGCCTTTTTTTTTTTTTTTTTTTTTTTTTAATTTGGAGAATTGATTTGATGTAGGAAAGGGGAAAAAAAAACAACACAGAAGAAACAGAGGAAACTTCTCTTTTTCATATCAAAAGGTGAAAGAATAAGAAAAAAAAAAAAAAAAGGGGAAGTAAAACCAATAAATATTTGATGTTAAGAACCATAAAGGAAGGAAGTAGATGCTCTGAGGAGGAAAAAAAAAAACCAACAAAACTGATGGTATTTCAAACAATTAAGATGTATATCTAAAGGTGTGATATGGACAAGGACTCCCCAATCAGAGTTCAAATACATGTTCAATAATCATTTTTAATTCACATGTTAGGATTACTAATGAAGCTATACATTGGAGTGATAATAATAACAAAACCTACAGTCTCTCTTTGGCATGTGTTTTTGAAATATTAGTAATCCTCTCAATATTGAAACAACAAAACAACTTTAATTATGATGTCTCACAGGGAAAAACATGAATCTGCCAAAATAAAAATTGGTTAAGATATTTTGAAATGATTTAGATTTTGAAGAAATCCAGAAACTGAATTTAAAGAGTAAGAAAACTTCAGAAAAATCTAACGAAGTAAAGCTTTAACACAAATTAAAATAAGAGAACTGAATCTGAATGAGTATTCATTCTGAAGAAAGAAAAAGGATTGCGATATTATGATTTGAAGAGAATTACTCTATGAGAATTAAACAAAAAAAGTACTTGGGTAGATTAGGTAAATAATTGAAGATACATTTTTAAATGATAAGCAAAAAAATAGTAAACTGGTTAGTTAAGAAAAAAAAAATAATCAATTAAGAAGTTTCTTGAGGAAGGAGAAAGAAATTATTGTGGATGTTAAAAAAGAAGGTATGCATGTTTGTGACACTGTTAAGAAAAACAATACAATAAAATTCTTAATATATTACATAGTACATGAAGATTACTTATCTATATTCATTTTTCAAATTTATTAAAACAGTAATGAGAATAGTAGGCAATCAAAATTTCAACTAACCTATTTTAAAAATATATTTATTTAAAACAATTGTAAAATAAGAAAAACATTTTTAAAAATGAAGGAAAAAATTGTGATGTGTCCAGCAGAACATCAAAAAGTTTTCAAAATATGTAACAATAAATTTCCATTTCAATAAAGCATTACTGATAAATCCTATGCAATTTTCATGGTAGCTCCAGTATGTTTGGATTGATTTTTTGTTGTTGTTACTTGTAAAAAATTTTTTTTTTCATTTAAGGTTTATAAAATTTAACAATGATATTTTTATATATATTTCCCTATAAAATATTTTTGAAGTGTTAATTGGTAAGTCTTTTTTTTTTCCCTTCTGTTTCTATTGTTCTGTTACTACAGGACAATTTTGATTATTTCTTTTATTTTTATTTTTATTTGTGAAGTTGGGGCTAGCTCCCTGGAGGCCTCAGAATCAGCCAGAATCAGGATAAACAAAAGTCCTTGGTCTTTAGGAGAAGTGAAAGAGATGGACATAACTGCCAGGAGTTTTGCCAAGGATCCTTCCTTGATTCTAGAGTTCAGAATCTCTACATTTTTTCTCCTCTCCATCCTGAGACCAAGTGAAATTCTCTCCCTCTCTCACTTCATTCCCTAATCCTTACCTACAATTCTCTTAGCCCCAAGCATTGAGCTAGCATTAACTGTGAAAAGAGAAATTCCAAACATATGCTAATAGAGTTATTGTCTAATTGGTAATTAGCCTTAAGTGCTTCATTGTCTGATTCTAGCAAAACTTTTAAGAGTTTCAGCCCTTTACATGGTTATCTTTTATTTTAATATATTTTATTTTCATTTTATCATGTCATATGTATATTATAATTTAATACATTTTATTATGATTAGATTATATTTCATTATTATTATTTATATTACAAGATTCTTTTTTTTATTTTGGTCACAGTTCAGATAGTCCAATTATTCTTAAATTTCTTCATGAGCTGTTCTACAGATCTTTTGTTTTTCTTCTGTTTCGCATTCTCTTTTATTTTTTCATTCTTTATATTTTGCTTTATTATTTCTTGGGCTCTTATAATATCACTGGCTTTCCCTTGCAAAATTCTAACTTTAAAAGATTTATTTTCTTCTTTAAGATTCTGGATTTCCTTTTTAGTTAGTTAACTATATTTTTATAATCTTTTTTTTGTTTGTTCGTTTGTTTGTTTTATTTTGTTTTTGGATTGGATTGTTAATTTTTTCTCTCAGTTTCTCTCATTTGATTTTTAAAGTTTATTTTGAGTTTTATAAATTCTCTTCGGGCAGATAATTATTTATAAATATTGCTCTTTGGGGTAGAAACTATTTCCTTTTGAAGATGAATCCCAGTCTTCCCTATTCCCCTAGTAATTTTCCATGATTTTTTTTTTTATTTTAATAATAACTTATTAGTAAAATTCCCTACATTCCTGAGGGTGAGGGTGTGGTGATTTCTGGCTTCAGCTCAATTTCCCCCTCTGGCCTGGAACTTTAAACCAAGAAATTTAAACTCCTCTAAGTGACTGAAGACAATAGCTACTGTGTCCCACTATTCCTGCACTCATCAGGAATGTTCTGGTTCCTTCAAGATGGAGTCCAGCATCACAAGACAGTAATTCCTTATCATTAGAGGTTTCTTCAGTCTTCCAGGTTTTAGACTTCTCACACTGTCTGGAGGTACCTTCAAACCCTGCTAGCCTGAGGATTCTCACTAGATATTTCAGCAGAACTACTCTTGATGTATTTATACTTCCAAACCTTAGTCCTGGGGCCTTTCTTCAGATCTTCTCCTTTGTTCCACCCTTATTCTGCCCTAAGATTTGGCTAATTTTTAATGGTCTTCATCTGCCCTGAGGCATATTTTCATTTCCTTCTACTACTCCTGGAGTACTTGTAATATTCTGACCTAATCCACCATTTTCCAGATTGTTCTTCAGTAATCTAAAATGAGATCACAGTGCTTCTGTTCCTACCAAAGAGTTTCTTTTTTTTTCCTTTAAATGGTTGAATGAAGAAATCTGATTTTATATGTTCCAGACATCAAAATTCTTCATTCCAGATTCTAGCACTGTCTAAGCCTCCAACAGAATGACCAAGGAAAGAATGCCAGAAACACATACACACACACACACACACACACACACACACACACACACACACACACACACACACACACAATATATCCAATTTGGGAGCAATAAAACAGAACAAATCTTGAGATTAAGATGTTTCTGAGGTCTTGGAATAATATCATATTCAATACCCCTCCACAAAAACCGCATTAGTATTATTAACTTAGACATTAGCTTCAGATACATGCAAAGCATAGCTTTGACATTAAGTCCAATGACTTGAAGAATGAAGAAAAAGAGGGAGTGGAGCCAAGATGGCAGAAACGACAGGCATGTATCTAAGCTCTTCTTTATCTTCAGACTACTTCTTTTATGAAAGGCCTCAGAATTAGTTCTTGTCAAAACCTATGAATATTGGGAGCACTATTTTTCAGGAAATCATCAAAGAGAACTTCCCAGATGTCATAGAAACAGAGGGTAAAATAGACATTGAAAGAATTCATCAAACATCTACTGAAAGAGATCCAAAAATCAAAACTCCAAGAAATATTGTGGCTAAATTACAGAACTATCAGACCAAGCAGCTAGAAAAAAAAGAAAAAAAAAAAAAAAAAGAAAAAATTCAAATACAGAGGAAGCATAATAAGGATTACTCAGGATCTCACAGCATCCATGTTAAAGGATCAAAGGGCCTGGAATCTGATATTCCAAAAGGCTAACGAACTTGGTATGCAGCCAAGAATTACTTATCCAACCAAACTGAGCATTTTTTCCCCCAGGGAAGAAGAGGGACATTCAATGAAATAGGTGAATTCCATCTATTTCTGACTAAAAAACTGGAACTAAACAAAAAGTTTGACATCCAAATATAGGACTCAAGAGAAACATAAAAAAGTAAAAAGAAATTTTAGGAACTATGTCTGTTATGAGTATACATAAAGAATACAGGTATAATTTGATTTTGCTCTTATAATATAAAAAGGAAACTAGCAGTAGAAAGGAAATTATACCAGAAAAAGGGAAAAGTGGAGGTACTACATCTCATGAAGAGACAAAGGAAACCTAATATATCTGAAGGAAACAAGGGAGAGGAATGAACATAGAGTGTATCTTGCTCTCATCAGAATTGGCTCAAAAAGAAAAATATTAGACATATCCGATGTACATTGAAACTTCTCCTACCTCATTGAAAAGTAGGAGGAGAAAAGTGAAAAGGGAAGGAGTAAGTTAAATAGAGGAAATAAATAAATTGTAAGGAAATTAAGAAAAGGGGAAGGACTCTAAAGTGGAGGGAAGGATCCTAAAGAGGGAAGGTTGCATGAGGCAAATGATGCTCATAAGATTAGTACTTTGGAGGGAAGTAAGAGGGAAAGAAAAGAGAAAAGCATAATCTGAGGTTAATAAGATGGCAGGAAATACGGAATTAATAATTTTAACCATAAATGTGAATGGGGTAAAATCCCCCATAAAGTGGAGGCAGATAGCAGAGTGGATTAAAAGACAAAATCTTACAATAAGTTGTTTACAGGAAACACACTTGAAAAATGGTGATACATACAGAGTAAAGGTAAAAGGCTGGATGAGAACCTACTATGTTTCAGATGCAGCCAAAAAAGCAGGAGTAGCCATTCTGATCCCAGGTCAAGAAAAAAAGCAACAATTGATCTAATTAAAAGACTACAGAAAATCATCCCCAGAATACTATACCATGACCAAGTAGGATTTATGCCAGGAATGCAGGGTTGGTTTAATATTAAGAAAACTGTTATCATGACTGACTATATCAATAACCAAATTAACAAAAAACATATGATCATCTCAACAGATGCAGAAAAGCATTTGATAAAACCCAACATCCATTTCAATTAAAAACACTTGAGAGTACAGGAATAAATGGACTTTTCCTTAAAATAGTCAGTAGCATCTATTTAAAACTGTCACTAAGCATAATATGCAATAGAAATAAACTGCAATCTTTCCCAGTAAGATCAGGATTGAAACAAGTTTGCCCACTATCACCATTCCTATTTAATATTGTATTAGGAATGCTAGATTTATCAATAAGAGTTGAGAAAGAGATCAAAGGAATTCGAGCAGGTAATGAGGAAATCAAATTATCACTCTGTGAAGATGATATGCTCAAATACTCAGAAAACCCCAGAGATTCTACTAAAAAGCTATTAGAAATAATCCACAACTTTAGCAAAGTTACAGGATACAAAATAAATCCACATAAATCCTCAGCATTTTATATATCACCAACAAAATCCAACAGCAAGAGATATAAAGAGAAATTCCATTTAAAATAACTGTCAATAGTAGAATATATTTGGAAATCTATCTGCCAAGGGAAAGTCAGGAACTATATGAACAAAACTATGAAACACTTTCCACACAAGTAAAGTCAGATCTAAAAAGGTGGAAAAACATCAAGTGCTCTTGGGTAAGTTGCGTGAAAATAATAAAGATAACAATGCTACTTAAACTAATCAATTTAATTAGTACTATACCAATCAAACTCCGAAGAAAACATTTTACTGACATAGAAAAAAAAAAAAAAAAACAAAATTCATCTGGAAGGATAAAAGTCAAGAACTTCAAGAGTATTAATAATAATATTTTTTAAAAAAAGCAAATTAAGGTGAACTAGCTGTACCAAATCTAAAATTATACAACAATGAGATGAATAAAATCATTTCCATAAGGGCAGTAATGAATTGAACCGCTACACCCAGGGAAAAAACTCTTTTTTTTTTTTTTAATTTAATTTTTATTTTATTTTATAATTATAACTTTTTTTTTTTGACAGTACATATGCATGGGTAATTTTTTACAACATTATCCCTTGCACTTACTTCTATACAGATTTTTTCCCTTCCTCCCCCAACCCCTCCCCCAGATGGCAGGCAGTCTTATACATGTTAATTATATTACAGTATATTCTAGATACAATATGTGTGTACAACCGAATTTCTTGTTGCACAGGAAGAATTGGATTCAGAAGGTAAAAATAACAGTTTACACTCATTTCCCAGTGTTCCTTTTCTGGATGTAGCTGATTCTGTCCCTCATTAATCAATTGGAATTGGATTAGCTCTTCTCTATGTTGAAGATATCCACTTCCATCAGCATACATCCTCATGCAGTATCATTGTTGAAGTGTATAATGATCTTCTGGTTCTGCTTGTTTCACTTAGCATCAGTTGATGTAAGTCTCTACAAGCCTCTCTGTATTTCTCCTGTTGGTCATTTCTTACAGAACAATAATATTCCATAACATTCATATACCATAATTTACCCAACCATTCCCCAATTGATGGACATCCATTCCTCTTCCAGCTTCTAGCCACTATAAAAAGGGCTGCCACAAACATTTTGGCACATACAGGTCCCTTTCCCTTCTTTAGTAGTTCCTTGGGATATAAGCCCAGTAGTAGTATGGCTGGGTCAAAGGGTATGCACATTTTGATAACTTTTTGGGCATAATTCCAGATTGCTCTCCAGAATGGTTGGATTCTTTCACAACTCCACCAACAATGCAACAGTGTCCCAGTTTTCCCACAGCCCCTCCAACATTCATCGTTATTTGTTCCTGTCATCTTAGCCAATCTGACAGGTGTGTAATGATACCTCAGAGTTGTCTTAATTTGCATTTCTCTGATCAATAGTGATTTGGAACACTCTTTCATATGAGTGGAAATAGTTTTAATTTCATCATCTGAAAATTGTCTGTTCATATCCTTTGACCATTTATCAATTGGAGAATGGCTTGATTTCTTATAAATTAAAGTCAATTCTCTGTATATTTTGGAGATGAGGCCTTTATCAGAACCATTAACTGTAAAAATGTTTTCCCAATTTGTTACTTCCCTTCTAATCTTGTTTGCATTAGTTTTGTTTGTGCAGAAACTTTTTAATTTGGTGTAATCAAAATGTTCTATTTTGTGATCAATAATGGTCTCTAGTTCTCCCTTGGACACAAACTCCTTCCTCCTCCACAAGTCTGAGAGGTAAACCATCCCATGTTCCACCAATTTATTTATGATTTCGTTCTTTATGCCTAAATCTTGGACCCATTTTGATCTAATCTTAGTATGTGGTGTTAAATGTGGGTCCATGCCTAGTTTCTGCCATGCTAATTTCCAGTTTTCCCAGCAGTTTTTGTCAAATAATGAATTCTTATCCCAAAAGTTGGTCTCTTTGGGTTTGTCAAACACTAGATTGATATTTTTATTCACTATCTTGCCCTGTGAACCTAACCTATGCCACTGATCAACTAGTCTATTTCTTAGCCAATACCAAATGGTTTTGGTGACTGTTGCTTTATAATATAGTTCTAGATCAGGTACAGCTAGACCACCTTCACTTAATTTTTTTTTTCATTACTTCCCTTGAAATTCTCAACCTTTTGTTGTTCCAAATGAATTCTGTTGTTATTTTTTCTAGGTTATTAAAATAGTTTCTTGGAAGTCTGATTGGTATAGCACTAAATAAATAGATTAGTCTAGGGAGTATTGTCATCTTAATTATATTCGCTGGGCCTATCCAAGAGAACTGAATGTCTTTCCAATTATTTAAATCTGACTTTATTTTTGTGGCAAGTGTTTTGTAATTTTGCTCATATAATTCCTGACTCTCCTTTGGTAGATATATTCCCAAATATTTTATACTATCAACCATTATTTTGAATGGAATTTCTCTTTGTATCTCTTGCTGTTGGATTGTGTTGTTAATGTATAAAAATGCTGAGGATTTATGTGGATTTATTTTGTATCCTGCAACTTTGCTAAAATTCTGAATTATTTCTAATAGCTTTTTAGCAGAGTCTTTGGGGTCCTCTAAGTATACCATCATGTCATCTGTGAAAAGTGATAATTTTATTTCCTCATTTCCTACTGTAATTCCTTGAATCTCTTTCTCGGCTCTTATTGCTGAGGCTAGAGTTTCTAGTACTATATTGAATAGTAATGGTGATAGTGGGCAACCTTGTTTCACTCCTGATCTTACAGGGAAAGGTTCTAGTTTATCACCATTACATATGATGTTTACTGAAGGTTTTAAATATATGCTCCTTATTATTTTAAGGAATAGTCCATTTATTCCTATACTCTCAAGCGTTTTTAGTAGGAATGAATGTTGGATTTTATCAAATGCTTTTTCTGCTTCTATTGAGATGATCATATGGTTTTTATCAATTTGATTATTAATATGGTCAATTATACTAATAGTTTTCCTAATATTAAACCAGCACTGCATTCCTGGTATAAAACCTGCTTGGTCATAGTGTATTATCCTATAGTTTTCTTTCTCAGTTTTCGATCTACCTGGTTTAGGTATCAGTACCATGTCTGTGTCATAGAAGGAATTTGGTAGGACTCCTTCAATCCCTATTTTTTCAAATACTTTACATAGCATTGGAGTTAGTTGTTCTTTAAATGTTTGGTAGAATTCACATGTAAATCCATCTGGTCCTGGGGACTTTTTCTTAGGAAGTTGGTTAATAGCTTGGTCTATTTCTTTTTCTGAGATGGGATTATTTAGACTACTTACTTCTTCCTCTGTTAATCTGGGCAAGCTATATTTTTGAAGGTATTCTTCCATTTCATTTAAGTTATCGAATTTATCGGCATAAAGTTGAGCAAAGTAGCTCCTAACTATTTTTCTGATTTCCTCTTCATTAGTGGTGAGTTCACCCTTTTTATTTTCAAGACTAACAATTTGCTTTTTCTTTTTCCTTTTTTTAATCAGGTTTACTTAGGGTTTGTCTATTTTGTTGGTTTTTGCATAGAACCAACTCTTAGTTTTATTAATTAATTCAATAGCTTTTTTACTTTCAATGTTATTAATCTCACCTTTTATTTTTTGAATTTCAAGTTTTGTGTTTGTCTGGGGGTTTTTAATTTGTTCCTTTTCTAGCAATTTTAGTTGTAAGCCCAATTCGTTGGCCCTCTCTTTCTCTATTTTATGCAAGTAGGCCTGTAGAGATATAAAACTTCCCCTTACTACTGCTTTGGCTGTATCCCACACATTTTGGTATGATGTCTCATTATTGTCATTTTCTTGGGTGAAGTTATTAATTATGTCTATGATTTGCTGTTTTACCCAATCATTATTTAGTATAAGATTATTTAGTTTCCAATTATTTTTTGGTCCATTTTCCAATGGCTTTTTGTTAAATGTAATTTTGATTGCATTGTGGTCTGAAAAGGTTGCATTTACTATTTCTGCCTTACTGCATTTGATTTTGAGGTTTTTATGCCCTAGTATATGATCAATTTTTGTATAGGTTCCATGAACTGCTGAGAAGAAAGTATATTTATTCCTTTCTGTCTCCATTTAGCTTTCACCAAAGATCTATCATATCAAACTTTTCTAGTATTCTATTCTATTATTCTCTTTGACTTTTTTCTTATTTATTTTGTGGTTTGATTTATCTAATTCTGAGAGTGCAAGGTTGAGATCTCCCACTATTATAGTTTTGCTGTCTATTTCCTCTTGCAGCTCTCTTAATTTCTCTTTTAAGAATTTAGATGCTGCACCACTTGGTGCATATATGTTTAAAATTGATACTGCTTCATTATTGATGCTGCCCTTTAGCAGGATATAATGCCCTTCCTTATCTCTTTTCATTAGATCAATTTTTGTTTTTGCTTGATCTGAGATGAGGATGGCTACTCCTGCTTTTTTGGTTTTGCCTGAAGCCTAATGGATTCTGCTCCACCCTTTTACTTTTAGTTTGAATGTCTCACCCTGTTTCAGGTATGTTTCCTGTTAACAACATATAGTAGGATCCTGACTTTTAATCCAGTCTGCTAACTGCTTGCTCTTTATGAGGCAGTTTGCCCTGTTCACATTTATGGTTAGAAGGACTAATTCTATATTGCTTGCCATCCTATTAACCCCTGCTTATGCTTTTCCCCTTTCCTTCCCTCTTACCCCCCTACCCAGTATTAAACTGGTGAACACCACTTGCTTTTCACAGCCCTCCCCTTTTAGGATCCCTCCCCCACCTTAAAGATCCTCCCCTTATTTTACCCCTTTTCCTTGAAATTTCTGTATTCCCTTCCCCTTAGCTTACTCCTTGCCTTTCACTTTTCAATGAAGTGGAAGAAGTTTCACCATAAATCGAATATGTCTATTGATACACACTATGCTCATCTCCCTCCTTTCTTTCTCTCAGATATAATAGGTTACCTTTGCCTCTTCATGAGATGTAGTACCACCACTTTACCCTTTTTTATGATATAATTTCCTTTCCACCTCTAGTTTCTAAGACAAATTGTACATATGTTCTTTACATATTTTTTTGGCAGAAGTATAGTTCTCAAGATTTCTTTTTTTCTTTTTAGAAATCTCTTGAGTTCTGTATTTGAAGATCAAACCTTTTATATAGGTCTGTTTTTTTTTTTCATCAAAAATAGATGGAATTCATTTATATCGTTAAATGTCCATCTTCTTCCCTGGAACACGATGCTCATTCTTTCTGGGTAAGTTATTCTAGGCTGCATACCAAGTTCCTTAGCCTTTCGGAATATCATGTTCCAGGCCCTCCGTTCTTTTAATGTGGACGCTGCTAGATCCTGGGTTATCCTTATTGTGGATCCTCCATATCTGAATTGATTTTTTCTAGCAGCTTCCAATATTTTTTCGTTTGTCTGATGGTTCTTGAACTTGGCCACTATATTTCTTGGCGTTTTGATTTTAGGGTCCCTTTCAGTAGGTGATCGATGAATTTTTTCAATGTCTATTTTACCCTCTGTTTCCAGAATGTCTGGGCAGTTCTCTTTGAGAATTTCCTCGAAAATGGTATCCAAGCTCTTTTTTTCCTCACATTTTTCAGGGAGTCCGATTATTCTCAAATTGTCTCTGCTGGATCTGTTTTCCAGGTCTTTGTCTTTCTAATAAGGTACTTGACATTCTTTTCAATTGTTTCATTTCTCCGGTTTTGCTTGACTACCTCTTGGTTTCTCCTTGAGTCATTCATTTCTACTTGTTCCAGTCTAATTTTCAATAATGTGTTTTCTTCACTCACTTTCTTTATATCTCTTTGTAATTGTCCAATTGAGTTTTTATCTTCTATGGAATTTTTTTCCATTTTATCCATTTTATTTTTTAGAGAGCTGTTTTCTTTTTCCAGCTCACTAATCCTGTTTTCCTTGGAGTTGTTTACCTTTTCCAGCTCACTAATCTTATTTCTCAATGATTTGATTTCTTCATCCACTCTGTCTTTGAATGCATGGGATGACTTCTCCAGGCTCTCTTGCCAAGCTTCCCTTTCCTTTTCCCATTTCTCTTCCAGCTCTCTTGTGAGAGCCTTTTTGATTTCCTCTATGAGATTCTTTTGTATTGAGGAGCAGCTCATATCCCTCTTAGATGATTCATCTGGGGACAGTCTGTTTTTAGTCTCCACAGTGTTTGAAGTCTGCTCTCTCTTCATACAAAAGCTGTCAATGGTTAGAGCCCTTTTGAATTTTTTGTTCATTTTGTCAGAGTAGGAATCGAAGAAATCAAACTGACAAGAGAAACAATTGGTCTGTTTTGTGGGGGATGGGGCTGGATGGTGTTAATGGGCTTCCTCTACAGACTGGGGGTAGGGCAACAGAGAGCCACTAACAGAACAGCAATGACTGTACTGAGTCTGAGCTCTGAGACTCTGAGAATGCACTGATTCAGTCCAGGTGGGGGTTAGGGGTGGCCGGGTTCTGAGAGACGCTGGCTTTCTGGGTTTTTATTCTTCACCTCTGGTGTTTATACCCTCTTTGCTGCTCCTGGCTTGCTGCCAAGACAGAGTATCCACTCTGGGGAAAAAGTCTTTTCTCAGAAAGGGCAGAGATTGTATCCCTCCCCCTCAGGTCAGAGCTGTGTGAGCTGCCTGTCTTGCTCTGGCTTGCCTGCCCTCAGTCTGTGCCCAGTCTGATTGACCCTCTCCCGAGCAAACACAAACCTTTTCAGGGGACTTTCAAGGATGTCTTCTCTTGGTGATTATTTGTGGATTTCTTTCTGGGTCAAGCATTAAGTCTGAGGCTTGTCATGAAGTAAGTTCTGAGAGAAAAGGAGGAGCTCAAGCAGCTGTCTGCCTCCACGCCACCATCTTGGCCTGAAGTCCTCCAGGGAAAGAACTCTGAGAAATAACTATGAACAACTACATAGAATATCCAATCCCCCTATTTTTGTCTGCCTTCATTTTTGATTTCCTTCACAGGCTAATTGTACACTATTTCAAAGTCTGATTCTTTTTGTACAGCCAAATAACTCTTTGGACATGTATACATATATTGTATTTAATTTATACTTTAACATATTTAACATATATTGGTCAACCTGCCACCTGGAGGAGTGGATGGGGGGAAGGAGGGGAACAATTGGAACAAAAGATTTGGCAGTTGTCAATGCTGTAAAATTACCCATGCATATATCTGGTAAATAAAAAGCTATAATAAAAAAAAAAAATGATCACATTAATCTACAATGTTAGATTATTTCACCTCATAATACTCAACATCCTCAGAGTTCTCTCTGGAATGAAATGAATTCCTCTAGAGAATGTTTCCTTTCTAAAAGAACATCTGAAGTCATTGCTGAAATGGCATTCACCAAAAAGGCTAGCTTCCCTGTAACTGATAATGAATTAAATGATATCCATGAAATTCAAACTTCAAAAAAAAGGTAACAAAATATATATTCTTCTTTTCAGTCTTTCTAAGAAATGAAAACTATTTTTGCCTCTGATGTTTTATAGTCCATAAATTCTTCAATTGACCTAAAAAGAAATAAGTTGGTGTGTTTCATCTGATCAGTCTCCCTAACTACATTATTTACCTGTAGGAAATCAACTAGGATGATTTTTGTATATTTGTACATATTTTTGGTTCTTGATAGTGCTCTAATCACTTGGAGAGACTCAAAAAGTATGTTCTCAAAAATTTTTCTTATTTCCTTATACTGAAAATATCCACAAACAAAAGATAAATAGACAAGAGGCAATGATATTTAATCTCAAAGCTATCTGCTTTTATTAATAGGCTACAAGTTTAATACAGGAAGTAGCATTTGATACTGAAAAAAAAAAAACTTAAGAAATTATGTAAAAGTCATTTTCCATTTGATAAATGGTCAAAGGATATGAAAGATATAAAAGACAATTTTCAGCTGAAGAAATTAAAGTAATTCTACTCACCTGAAAAATGTTTTAAATAACTATTAATTATATAAATGCAAATTAAGACAAATTACCACTTCAAACCTTTCAGATCGGCTAAGATGAAAGAAAAGGATAATAATAAATGTTGGAAGGCATGTAAGAAAACTGGGACACTAATACATTCTTGGTGAAGTTGTGAACTGAATCAAACATTTTGAAGAACAATTTGAAATTATGCCCAAAGAGCTATCAAACTTTGCAGATGCTTTGATCCAGGTATATCTCTACTGGGTGTGTATCCCAAAGATATCACAAAAAGTGAAAGGATCCACATGTGTGAAAATATTTGTAGAAGACCTTTTTTTTTTTTTTTTTTTTTTTTTTTTTTTTTTGTAGTGGCAAGGAAATGGAAATTGAGTGCATGCCCATCAGTTGGGGAATGGCTGAATAAGTTATGGTATATGAATGTAATAGAATATTATTCTTCTATAAGAAACAGTTAGCTAGATGGTTTCATAAAGGCCTGAAGAGACTTACATGAACTGGTGCTAAGTGAAGTGAGTCGAATCAAGAAAACATTGTACCCAGCAACAGGAAGATTATGTGATGATCAACTCTGCTGGACTTTATTTTTCAGCAATGAGGTGATTCAAGTCAATTCCAATAGACTTGTTATGGAAACTGTGGAAATAGAAAGAAGAGAAAATAGAGCACTTTTTTGGCCATGAATTACTCTCTTTCTACACTATATTCCAAAATCATTAGCCAGTATCCTCATTTTGTCCTACTTTCCTTGAAGTCTTCCTTTACAAGGCTATTTATCATTTTACCTTAAGTTCCATATTATTCCAATAACTATCTCTTCTAAAAAATTGCCTTTATTATAACCTCCATTATTCCTGACTCCCCATTCATATATGCATGTAATTTTAAATATCTCCCAATTTTCCTACTCGTTCCCTACTCCCAGTTTATCAAAGGTTTTCCCCACTCTTAGAAGGAAAAAAAAAGTCTTCACA
This sequence comes from Sminthopsis crassicaudata, assembly GCF_048593235.1. Lineage (NCBI taxonomy): Eukaryota > Metazoa > Chordata > Mammalia > Dasyuromorphia > Dasyuridae > Sminthopsis > Sminthopsis crassicaudata. The sequence goes on along the minus strand of NC_133617.1, from coordinate 211,461,736 downwards.
ATCTCATTATTTTCTCAAATATCATAACATAAACAAAAATAACAATAATAATATAAGCAAGCCATTGCAGGCTTAAGATTTGCAACACACTTTACAGTAATGGAATATTATTGCATTTGATCATCAGAACAACCTGGAAATTAGATATTATTATTCACCCCATTTCATGGATGAAAAAACAAAACAAAACAAAACAAAACAAAACAAAAAAAAAAACAAACTGAGGCAGGTATAAGTTGTGTAACAATTAATTGAGTAACATAATTAATAAGGATCTGAAGAAGAATTTGAACTCTGATCTTCCTAATTTCAGGTTTAGCATTGTATTCATTGCATCACTTATCTGTCAGATATCATCTATATCTTTACCATTTCATGGCAAAAAATTTCCAAAAAAGTTTTCTGTTCTTTTGTTATCACTTTCATTTTCCAACTATCTAGTTTCTGATCAATCACTCAGGTAAAACATTTCTCTCCAAAGTTACTTATACTCTTTCCTTCTTTCTTTTCTTTAGTTTTTTTTTTTTTTTTTTTTTTTTTTTTTTTTTTATTCTTAACTAAATGAATATGAAATGAAATGAACACAAAAAGGATTTCATGTGAAACTGAGAATTTCTTAATTGTATCTTGCTTTTCCATTTTAAGTTCATAGTAAATCCAAAATGGACATTTCAAAACTATGCTATTTGTCAATAATTTCTTTTGAGCTTGTTTCCAATCTCTTTTGCATGTTATAAAGGAATCAGTTGCCCTATTTTCTTTCTTTACATTTTTTGATATTCATTTTGCTGCATTATTTTTCTTTCCCATAGAAAAATGAAAGTAGAGTTTATGTAAACAAATTCTGTCACTGGCAATGTTTGAAAATGCATATATCAAAATGAACCTTGAGTGCATCATATTTATATTAAGAAATGTGTAGCCTACGCTGTCATCTGTCCTTGGACTGATCTTATTTGTTCACTGTATTGTTCAGAACCCTTAAATCTTTTTTTCCCTTTTATATTGTTTTTGTTACTGTCTAAATTGTTTTCATTCTGCTCACTTCACTTTGAATGAGTTCACACACTCTCAGATTTTTTTTTTTTTTTGAAATTTCTTTCTGTATTTCTTATAGCAATAATATTTTATTACTGTACAGGGCTAGAATTGAGCAGATACAAGTTAACCTGGCACTTGAGGCTAATTACCTCAATTCTCTATTACCACATGTTTGGAGGATGACATTACTTAACTATTCTGTGCTGGCTCCATAGGTGTGTGTGGACAAAGAAGGGGAAGTGAGATCAGTGGGTGGAGTAAGATGAGGAGGCTGATTCATTCTCTGGGTGGTGGGAAGAGAGGAAGGAGGTGTGGATCTTGCTAGATCTAATCCCCTGACCACAACTGCAAAAGAACAAGAATAAAGAGTTTTGCTTATCCTAACTCTGGCTGATTCTAAGAGATCCAGGGTGACAACATTTGGCCCCAACATATTATATTAATATATGTTATTTATCATTGAGTCAATTGATTGGTACTCCCTTAGTTTGTGTCTTTGCATTATAAATAAATAGCAAATTAACAATAAATAAATAATTTCAAAACTGCTGCTAAAAATATTTTTGTTTATATGAATCCCTCTTTCTTTTCTTTGACCTTTTCAGGTTTTAGGCCTAATAAGCAATATAGCAACTGCATTACAAAGTACACAGAATTTAATGTCTTTTGATACAAATTGTTTTCCAGAGTAACTGGAATAATTCTCATTTCCACCAAAAATACATTAGTGTTTCTTACAGGTTTACCCTTAAGAATCCTTATATACATATAGCCACAGGATTAGGAATAGTACAAGTTCCCTTAAATTGATATAACCAAGTATTTAACCAGAATCCCTATTTGTCCTTGGTAAAATTATTTGTGACAGTTTCCTATTTTTAAGAATAATAACATTTAACATTAAACAGCACTTTTCATTAGAAATTCATTATGCTATTTAAGCTTGTTTTTCCCTTCTTGGTGTTTTTTTATTCTGGTTAATGGGATTTTACCATTAACTATCATTTGAAAGGGCAGTCAATATACTTTAATGTAACTAATTAAAATTGTTCCCAGTAGTCCCAATATCAGAGCTGTGGTTGCAACAACTGTGTAATCACCTTGATCTCTCAAAAAGATTAAAGCTTTTGCTAATCCCCAAAGTCTATTATTTCTTTTTTCACAGACTTTGTAAATTAAATAGGATGGTACATCCTTTTGTGGTTCTACACAGAGGAATTGTGGCACATGAGTATGAAGAAAAAGAACAAAAGATCTGAATTTTAATATTTAATGTAGCTATTTACTAGCCAAGTATCTTTGGGCAAGTTCTATAATCATTCTATCTTAATTTATTGGAGCGAAATAATAATTATTGGTATATATGTCTAGTTTTATATACAACCTTTGTAATTTGATCATTGCATCTTTTCCTCCCAGCCCCATGAGGTATGTAGTACCTCTGTTTTGTACACAAGGAATAAGAGAAAGGTTATTTGGGCTAGGTCTGAGTCAGATTGTCCCTATATTATTTATATTCAATATTAGAACAAAATGAATCATTTGTAGTGATTATAGAGTTAACAAAAAATGGTTTACTTAGCCATATCAGAAAGGTATTTAATAAGAACAGGAATTGTGGTCATTTAAAATCCAATAGGCTGAGTTAATTTCACCTAAGCCAACCATTATTTTTCTTTACCAAACCTACAAAACTGTCAAAAATTCCTCACTCTTACTTTGGACCAAGAAAACTAGGAAGGACTATCAAGTGTCTGAGCCTTTAGTTCCCTGACCCAAAGAATTCTTAAGGATGATTTCAACTTCCTTTAACCCAAGCAAAAGAAAAAAAAAATAAAATAAAAAATAAAAACCTAATTTACATAAGTGAAGGGATTAGGATATTGCTCCCACCATAGAGGTAAACTGACTTCCCCATGACTGAGCACCTCATAAGTGTTTAAGATTATATTTGAACCAATCTTCTGTTAAGTGCCAGACTTGTGATGAGTTCCAAGGTTACCAGGTTGTATTGGTAGAGAAAGCCTGAAGTACCTATAAAATTACTCCCTGAGGCAAACAGAAAAGGGCACTGATGGGGATCAGCACAACCTTTGTCTCACCTGCTATGGAGAGCCCAATCTTGAGTACCCACAGTCAAAAATTCAAAATATGTCAAACCCCTGCAGTTAAATTTCCACTATAAATCTGATCATAGTCCATGCCAAATTTGCTGAATCACTTCTGTCTTGCGGTGTCTTTCTCTCATGTTTCATAGCATCTTTATCCCTTTTATAACTAACTCTTTTAGGGTACTAAATTCCTTTTAAGATTTAGTCTGCCAGTTAATTTCCATCTCATGCAATGTTTCCTTTCTCCTGATTAATTGTAAATTCCACTAAGGAATTTGTCCTTTCCATTGTAAATTGTTAAAATCCCTTTTCTTGATAACTATATACACTCACTAATCTATTTCATATTTACCTTCTTAGTGACTATTGTATCTCTTTATTTTGTTTGTAACCTCTTCTAAGTAAATCTATATTTTGACAAAGAGAATGGCACTATAAATTCTCCACATGACCAAACCACAACAATGGTATCTGAACATCAATTTCATTGATGTTCTAAACCCTAAACATCATTTTCTCTTAGAAATTTTCTTTCCCTTGAGTATTGGTTTGCAACAAATACTATAATATATGTAGTATTGGTAAATGGATTATAGTTTCTGCTTATTTTTTTTTATCTCTTAAATTTCTATGTCTGAAATTATCATCTCTCTATATATTATCCACAAATCTCTTTAATCAATCCTAATCTTTCTCTAAAGCTCTATTTTCAAATCATCAATGCAATTTAAATGTCTTAAACTCGATGCATACATTATTTTCTCTCCAAATCCTCCCCATTTCTGCTTATTTCCCAGCTTCCATATTATTTTTTATTCATTTATTATTTATTCGTAGTCATCTCCTCAACTAAAGTGTCATTCTTGACTTCTCATTTGTACTTATACATTTCCAACCTGTTGCCATTTTTATCATTTTTATGTTGCCAGTGCCTCTCATACATCTCTGCCCTCTATTTACAAAGCAACATGAGCATATCACATACACACACACACACACACACACACACACACACACACACACATATACACACACACACACACACACACACATACACATCCCCCCACCCCTATTGAGTAAGCTCCATTGCTTCCTATGGCCTTTAAAATTAAATATAATGTGTTTTTTAAAGTCATTAAAATTTTTTTTAAAGCCACTAAAAATCTAGTTCCTTAGGAGCCAACCAGTGGCTCAGGGGAGAAAAGATAGATCTGAAGTCAGGAATATCCAAATTCAAGTCCAGCTTCAGTCACTTCCTAGCTATATGACTCTGGGTAAATCATTTAATATATCATTACCTTACAAAATAAATACATTGCAGAAAGAAATGACAAAGCACTCCAGTATCTTTACCAAGAAATCCCTAAATAGGATCATGAAGATTTTGACATGAGTTAATATCAACAATCTAGTCACTTCTTACTTTCCAATTCTCTCATGTTATGTTCTCTTCTGAATACTATGATCCCTAGACTATTGTCTTTTTGTTTATTGTTTTTTTTTTTTCTTTGTTGTTGTTGCTTTGCACACAACAGCTAATCAGCTAATTTCTCAACATGCTTTTATTATATTGGCCCCTATGCTTAGAATTCTTTCTGCTTACCTCCACCTATTTACTCCTCTGATGCCTTCCAAGTCTCAAACCCCAACTTCTATAGAGGCAGGAGTCCTCTCCTCCCATTCAAATAGTATAAATATTATATGTGCAATTTTTTTTTAATGCCAAATTCATTACAAAATGGACTCCTTTTGGGCTGGCATAGGTTTTTGCTTTTTAAAATACTGATTGCTTAGCACAGTCATGGTATTCAGTAAATGCCTGGTGACTATTGAATATACAAATATAGAAATAAAACTGAATAAACAGTTAAGTTATAAATAGTTGCATCATCTAACTATCACAAATATCACTAACTTTGTATTTCATATTTTATTACCATCTCATATTATAAAATGGAAATCAGTAAATTTATTACTATGAACATTAAAGGATTATGGAACAACTATCCAATAATTATGAAATAGTTATATTATTGGTTTTATTATCAATATCTGTACACATATGTACATCTGTACATCTGTCTCTATATTCACTTTTTTTAAACAAAATATAAGATATTTTTCTTATGCTTCTTTTCCCCAGATGAAATTGTATCCTGAAATTTTTATAGAAATGTTCTCAAAACAATATTCTGAAAAATGTACGTAACAAATATTGCCATTCTTTTGTACTATATATTTTTCCATCTGTTACATCTACTTTAGGTCAACAGATAAGTGACAGTTCTTCCTTTAGAATCTTTGCATTTGAAATTATGATCAATGCAGGACTGGAGGTGATTACAATACTGAGTTTTTATTTTTAATAAATAAACAGACCAAGAAGAAAGAATCTAACCATAGAAATTTACTATGAGAACAGGGAAGTCCCAGGTTCATCTTCAGAGGAGGATGTTGAAGAAGAAAAATCGAATAGACAAACATCTCCTACTTCAAAGAGGAATGTTAAATAGCTATAGACCTAAAAAAGAATTTATACAACTAAAAGATTTTAAGAATCTCATTTGAGAGAGAAGTAAAAAAAATAAAACTAAAAACAAGTAAGATCAATTCAAACAAAACAAAATTAATAAAGGAAAGTCAACCTGTTACAAAAATAGGTCCAGAATCTTAAAGCAGAATATACAATTTTGAAATTAGAGCTGTGCAAGGGAAAGACAGTGAAGTTACAAGAGACCAAGAAATTAGAAGTCAAAGTAAAAAGAGTGAAACAGAATAGAAGAAAATGTAAAACTTAAGAAAAATGACAGATCTGGAGAATCAATCAAGAAGATAAAACATAATGATTGGATTACCTGAAAACTATGACCAGAAAAAAAGAACTTTCATAAAATAATACAAGAAATAATTTAACAAAACTATTCCAAAATAATAGAACAAAAAGGGAAAGTAGAAATAGAAAAAAATGATAATGGTCAATGATACAATTAAACATCTAAAATTGAAAAAAAAAATTGAAATTCTCTTTGTTATTTCTCTCTCTCACCCAAACACATACACACACAGATTTTAGAGGTGAAAAAAACTAAAGACCAAAGAGAGCAAATATTTTGGCCAAGAGAATCTTTAGAATAATACCCACAAAGGTGTTTGAAAATGAGAAACAATAGTAACTATCTTCATTAAAGGTTTTCATTTCCAGGCTAAATATTCTTATTTTATTCCACTCATGTTTTTTTCTAATATGGGATTCAAGGTCCCTCACTATCTTGAGTAACTTCATAAAGGCTTACTATAGCTCCTTCTTACCATTTGCCATTCTGAACTTAATATGTTATTCTATATGTCTTTTAACTAATGCATAATACAATTTTAAGTTTGCCTCACTTTTCTGGATATGATACAGCACTTAAAAACAAATAAAAGGTCTACATATATGTTACAAGATTTTGGAATGTGTAATTAATTTATTCTTAAATATAACTCCCAAGTATATTTTGTGGGGATTATATTGAAGCCACTTTTCCCCTGCCTCAACTTTTACAGTTCCTTAGGGGATGGTTGTTTAAAATATTGTAAATTGTTTAATCATTTTTAATGAAATAATTTTTTTCTTTATCCTTTTTGACATAATTGAGAATTGTTTTGGATTTAAAATAAATGAGAATGACATTTCAAAAGCTAAGAAGCATATCATAAAAAAAGAGGATTCAGGAAATGGAAGGGAAGCAGTAGTGACATATTTTACTTAAATTCTGTAATATTATTTAGAACCTGTCAGAAGTCAGGTGTCAGCTTGTTACCCAAAAGGAAAGTCCTTTTTTTTTTTTTTTTCATCACCTCCCATACCTAAACTTTTATGATATAATGTTTCAATGATCCTTTAAATCACTGATCTTATCTATATGATTACATTATCTTTCCACTTAAACCTTCCTTCTTCCTAAATCCTCTTTTACTATCAAGAAAACCATTATCCTTCCTATCACCCCAGCTCACAATCTAGGTCATATCTTCAACGTCTTTCTCCTCTAATCTCTTGTATACAATCATTCCCATGTCTTGTCAATTCTATATCCATATTCTCTCATATACCTTCCCTTCTCCCTATTCATGCCATCCAGTTCCTCTAATCATTAGGGCCAAATTAAGATTACTCAAGAAGTAACTATTAAGTGCCTACTCTATATAAGGTGCTATGATGAGCAGTAATGATCTGTCAGGTATCAAGTATCATATAATTTAATAAAAGAGATAACTAAAAATTGGGTGAAATCTTAGAGGAAAGCACTACTATGAAGTAGAATAAGAATGGCTTCTTGTAGAAGACTGGATTTTATTAAGCCTTGAAGGAAGTCAGGAAGCAAAGATGAGGAAAGCCTTCCAGGAATGAGGACAGTCAGTGAAAAAAGTAATCAGTAAGGAGGAGTGCCTTAAATAAGCAAAGGATCCAATATTATTGAATCGCATAGCATGCAAACAGTTAAGTAAAAAGGTATGAAACTGGCAAGATAGAAAGATGATAAATTATAAAGGCCATGAAAAGTTTCAAAAAATTTCATATTTGATCCTGGCAAAAACAGGGAATTAATAGAGAATTAGTAGAGATATTGAATAGTATGGTGATGTTGTTCCTTAAGAAGAACAATTTGATAGCTGACTTGTGGATAGAAAGGAGAGAGAAGAAAGGTTATTGCAAAAGCCTGTATAGGAGATGGTAGTGTGAGAGTAGAGAATTGAATGTGAGAAGTTGTTCTCTATCTAGTTTCCATATTGTTTTCTACTTTTTTTCCAGCATTTTTTTTGGTAAAATAGTCAGTACTAAATAATTTATGAATGTGTGTTGTTTTGTTTTTGAGTCAAAGAAAAATCTTTTGATTTACAATTGAACAAGAAAAGTGTCCAGCCTCTTGTTCCCTGTAGACATACATAGAAATTGAGAATAAAAGCAATCAAGTGGTTTTCACAAGTCCAAAGTATAGAGCCAGAATTTGAAATCAGATTTTATTTTTAATTATGTATTTAAAGATTAAATACAAAATTAAAAATAAAAAATAATATTAATAAAAAAAGAAAACATTGCAGTGTGCACAGCAGAACATATTAAAGGATTCAAGATATGAAACAGTAAATTTTCAATTCAAGAAAGCATAAATAATAATATAACATAGTTTATTCAGATCTATCCATCTTTTCTTCGCTTCTTTATAAGTTTATTTTTGTTCTCTGAAGTGCACTTTTTACTTTATTATTTTCCCCTTTTTTCTTCCAAGCAGATCTCTTCATGTATGTATACATCCATACATATATGTGCACATAACATAAATTTACATAGATACCTATAATCACACGCATATATACATTTATGCATTCATGAATATCTATGTAAGGCCATACTATATTTGTTTTTTCTTTATGTCTCTGAAAGTGGATAATGTTATCTTTCTTAGCTCCAAGCCTTTTCCTACTTTCCAAATCCATAAACTCATCACTTCTTCTGACATAGCAATATTACAACCTAATACTACCTAGTTGTTTTTAATAGTCTAAAACATTATTAATATGGCTGACATATAATGTAGTTTCCTTATTTTTTTCTTTTGATTGAATCTTTTTAACCTTGGACTTTGTGATCAATGGTTACTACCCTCCTGTTTTGTTTTGTTTTTTTTTTTTTTTTTTCTAATGAATTTTACTCCTGATCATTATCATTGTGTTTGTGTGTTTTTTGTTTCCTATCCCAGCTGACTCTTCTATTTTGCTTCTATTTATAAACATGCCTTACTATTACTTAACTTGTTCACCATCCCACTATCCCATCCACAATGGATCACCAAGGATCTCTCACTTATCCTTTCCCCCCACCTTTTTCCTATTAATTTACATACCCTTATATCCTGCTTTATCCTGTTTCCTCCCCCTCTCATTTCTTTACAAATGTTGAAAACTTTTTATACTTTTGTAGATATGTATATATTATTTCCCCTTTAATCCATTCCCAATGTGAGTAGAATTTCAAAACAGCCAGCACTTCTTTCCTATTTATTTCTTCTATTCCAGTTTTTTTGTTCTCTATATTTTTCATATATTTACTCTTTTTACTTTTTCCCATACAGTTTTGCTTTTTAGGATTATATCGTACTCATCTCTACCCCAAGCTTTCTTTTGGACTATCCAATTTCTAATGACAGTCTTTGAAATATGGTTTACATTTTGATGTGTAAAATTAGTCTTTGACATTTACCTTATATTTTTCTATGACAATTTTTCCATTAAATTCATTGTTTTTGTTTTTTGTTTTGTTTTGTTGGGGATTGTTTGCCAAAAAAAAAAAAAAAATCTGAAAGTCTAGCAATTCATTGATATCATTTTTTTTTTCATTCAGGATTATGTTCAATTTTACTGGATGTATTTTCAGCCATAATCCCCATTCTTTCTATTTTCAATAGATAGTATTTCAAAATCTGCATTCTTTTACTGTAGCTATTGGTAGGTCTTGTGTGATTCTTTTTTTTTTTTTTTTTGGTCTTGTGTGATTCTGATTGTAGTTCCAGCATATTTGAATTGTTTTTGTTGTTGTTATTGTTTGTAAAGTTTTCTCTTTGATCTGAGAATCCTGAAATGTTGCAATGATGTTCCTCTAAGTTTTTCTCATAGAATATCGTTCATATAGTGATCAGCGGTTTAAAAAAAAAAATCTACTTTCCCCTCTTTTTTCTAACAGTTCAGAATTTTTTCTTTAATTATTTCTTGTATTTTGATTATAGCTTTCAGGTAGTTTAATAATTCTTATGTTTTCTCTTCTTGATCTGTTGTTTTTCTTATGAGATGTCTCACATTCTTTTCTATTTTTTTTCATTCTTTCTATTTTTTGTTTATTTTTCTTCTTTTTCTTTTCCATTTGGTTTTTAAAGTCTTTTTTCAGTTCTTCTAAGAATTTCTTTTTGGGCAGGAGATAGTTTAACATTACTCTTTGGGGCAGGAAAGACTTATTTTTTTTAACTTAAATATCTTCCTCTGAAGATGAACCTTACTTAGTCTTTCCTATTCCTGTAGTAATTTTCTATGATTGGATTCTTTATTCTTTTTCCACTAATTAAAAAAAAAACACTAATTAATAGTTTATTAGTGTAATCACCTTTAGTCCTGTTATGGGGAGGATGGTGTCTTGGGTTTCAAATCCTCCTTCAATTCTGCCCTCTGCCCTAGAATCCCAGACTCTACCTTCTTGTAAAATCCCATAGCAAGCATCACTTCCTGCCCCACTGTTTCTGCATTTACTAAGCATGTGCTGGTTCCTTCTCTCCCAGGAATGCTTTTGATAACTCAGCTTAGCCTGGCATTTCTTATAAGCAGAAGTTCTCTCAATTTTCCCAGACTCAGATGCCTTACTTTCTACACAATCTGGGAAGTGAAAGTTCCTGTGGTTACCTTCCATTCCAGGGATACCCAAGGCTCACTGTTTCAGAAAAAAAAAAAAAAAAAAAAAAAAAAAAAAAAAAAACTAGCCTAGTGGTATTTACACTTTACTTGGGCCAAACTCAGTCTTCTATTTCTTCAGATTTTCTCTCATTATCCCAGGAGGACCACTGTTCCACCCCAATTTTTATTTGTTTTTAACCATTTTATGCTCACCCTAAGGTACAATTTTGTCTTTGTGGTAGAAATCTAGAGAGTTTGCAATTTTCTTTTTCTTAGGGTGAGATGGGTGGGGCTTGGATTTTTTGTTTTGTTTTGTTTTGCAAGGCAATTAAAGTCAAGTGAATTGTCCAGGGTCATGCAGCTAATAACTGTTATGTGTCCAAGGCTGAATTTCTACTCAGGTCTTCTTGACTTCAGAACCAGTGTTGTATTCATTGTGCCATCTAACTTGCCAAGCTTGAAATTTTCTTACCTACTCTGCCATCTATCTAGAAATCTCCTAAAATTAAACTTTATTATTACAATCAATTGAAAATTAAAAAAAACCAAACAAACAACTTTTAAGTGTCTATTATGTGCCTAGTACTGTGTATAACACTGAAGATACAAAGACAAAAAATAAGAGCTCCTATTCTCCAGTGCTTACATTCTACAATTCTCAAAACAATGTTTTGTTTCAACAGTATGAAGTGTATATATAGCTCTAGGGCTGAACATATATATAAATTTACTATACTTTAGTGCCTTAATATGAATAAAATTAGGCATAATTTTAAGCCTTAAGTGGAATTTTTCTTTACTTAAATATTGTATATTCATGTTATTGGTGCTTATAATTTTGACCAGATTAAATGTATCATGTGCATTTAATTTTTTAAAAAATCTTTATTTATGTTTTTTAATCTTATACTTGGAAGAATTGACCACGGAATAATGTGGACAGATTAAACTATACTAGCAAGTCATATAGCATCTGGTACAAAAGACATCTAAGTATCTGAAGTTTATTGAAATTCTGAGTCAATTGATCATACCTTTTGGACAATTTTATTTAACATAAAGTGGGAAACCTGTTTCTCTGACTTCCCTCAGCCTTGACAATCCTTCCAACATCTTTGATCAACTCTTTAACACAGTGCCAGACACAGAATTATGCAGTTCTTAAATGATTGTTCAGTAACTAAAAAATTAAATAAATAAAAAATAAATAAATAAATAAATAAATAAATAAATAAATCTAATTTTTCTTCCACAAGATGGATATTCAAAGCTTTGGAAATTATTTATATAATCACTTTGACTTCTCTAGGATAATTACCCATTTTTCTTCAATTGATTTTTTATATGACATAGCAACTTAATTGAAGATTAATAAGAAAAATAAATTTTCAGAAGAATTAACTGAGAGAAGTGCAAGCATGAGGTAGTGAGGATCTGCATCATGATGGTAGTACCGTCAGAGGAAAAAACATATATATATATATATATATATATATATATATATATATATATATATATATATATATATATATATATATATATATATATATATATATATATATATATATGATGTTATGAAGGTAAAGCAGGGAAGAATTGAAATAAGTGAAAGAGGATGATGGAAGTGGCAAACTACTAGAGAACCTGAAATGGAATGGAATTACCTATGTATAGGCAGGGGTTAGTTTTGGAATAAATAAGCATCTACTTTACAAATCTGTTGTAAGGTTCAAAGGACTTTATAAACTGCCTCTTTATGTGAGATATAAATGAAATAGGAAATATTGTCAGAAGACATTTAGGATATGTGAAGAGAAGAAGAATGGAAAAGAGTAACAACAAAGTGGTTGATATATTATAGGTCATTCTGTATATTCTGAAGTATAGGTTTGGGGGCTAGGAGGCAATGAAGGAGATCAAACAATGCAATGATATAGTATGATATACTAGCAATATACAGGAATGTCAGAGTTCATGAACAAAAAAATTGGTAATGTGTAATGGCAAGATCATATTGTATCTGTTTTTAGCAGAGGTGTGTATAGCTAATTGAGAATGAGTAAACTGAAGGACTGGGAATTAGAGGTATTTGAGAGAATATCATTATACATAAATTCTATAATTCAACCTAAGTCTGAATTTGTATAATATAAAAGTAGAAATAGAGAAGAGATGATGGGGCTTTCATTGAATTGATTGAAAAAAGAAAGGGAGTATACTATATAGGTGACAGCCAACAGTGATATGGTGGTAAATGCTTAACAACTGATTTTCCAAAAGTATACTCAGCACATTTTAAGTTCAATATGCATTATTCATATTTTCATCACCACTTCCTTAAGTTTAAACAATTAATATATCAATCAATCTCTGATTAATATTGTTGCCTCATATCTGAAGTGCAGATTTTTATGCTTAAAAGTTAAGAATCCATTTTTAATTGTTATGAGTTGACTTAAACTTACTCCTGAAAAGATTTTAAGATTTGTGATTGTGTAGTAGATATGGACTAAGTAAATTCAGAGGAAGAGAGACTACTGAATGATGGAGATACTTTGAGATTGAAAGTGGCCATGAAGCACAAAAACGTGTTCCAGTTCCTTGACATCCAGTAGCCAGGAGAATTAGTAAAAGTGCATTCAGTGATAGAAAGTGTGGCCAGAGAGATTGTGGCTCCAAAAGGAGGTTACATTTCACTTACAACCAGAAATTAAATAGGAGAGAGAGAGTTAGTTGTTGTTGTGAGAATCAAGTCACTATAAATAAATGTTTATTCCATTCTTATTGACAAATATTTATAAATACATAAACATGGAATTTCATATGTATATATTTGCATAAATGAGCACACATAGTTATATAATCTATATTTTTGTAGACATATGTATATTTTCCATATATATGGAATATATGTATATATTAGATTATAGATATTTTAATATATTCCTCTAATACCATGCCTTAAGACTATTTTCTTGATTTCTTCTTTTCAGCTACATTCTTATTAACAACTTAGAAAATTTTCAGATAGCATGATTATTCTATTTGATGAAGATGTGAACCTGGGATAGAGAGGGAAAACATTGCATAAAATAATTAAAACCAAGAAATAATACAAAGATGGAAGAACTTTTGGAGAAGGGAGGAATTTATGACCAAAGATCTAAAGAACATAGATATAAATCTATGTTGAATTTCTGACATATTTTCCAATTTCTCAGAATTTTTTTTTTTTTTTTTGTGAAATAGAGAGTTCTTAACCCAGATCTGGAGTTTGGAGATTTATCAAATACTAGATACTATAGAAACTGATTAGTATGTCTTGTGTATCAAACCTATTCCAATGATCTATTTCTTAACCAGTACCAAATGCTTTTGAAGACTTCCCTTTTATAACATACCTTAAGTCTGATACTACTAGGGTACCATTGTTTTAATATTGTTTTCATTAATTCCCTTGATATTCTTGACCATATGTTCTTCCAGATGAATTTTGTTATTATTTTTCTAGTTCTATAAAATAATGATTTGACAGTTTAATTGATGATGACACTAAACAAGTAGATCAATTTAAGTAGAATTGTCATTTTTATTATAATAGCTCAGCCTACCCATGTGCAATTGATATTTTTCCAGTTGTTTAGATCTCACTTTATTTGTGTGAGTTTTCTGTAATTGTGTTCATATAGTTTTGAATATTTTATTTTATCTACAGTTATTTTAAATGGAATTTATTTTTTTAATCTCTTGCTAATGGGCTTTGTCAGTAACATAGAGAAATACTGATGATTTCTGTGCATTTGTTTTATTTTGTGCAATTTTGCTAAAGCTGTTAATTTTTTCCATTGTGATTCTGAATGATTTTCTAGGATTCTCTAAATATATCATCCTTTAATCTTCAAAGAGTGATAGTTTAATCTCCTCATTACCTGTTCTAATTGCTTTGATTTCTTTTTCTTTTCTTATTAAGACCAATATTTTAGTACAATAATGAAAAAAAATTGTGGTGATAATGGGCAATTTTTTTTTCACCCAAGGTCTTATTAGGAATGTGTCCAGTTTCCCTCCATTTCAAATAATGCTTGCTGCTAGTTTTAGATAGATATCGCTTATTATTTTAAGGAAAACTCCCTTTATCCCTATATTCTCTAATATTTTAATAGAAATGAGGGCTGTATTTTATCAAAAACTTTTTATGCATCTATTGATATTGTCATTTGATTTCTCTTGGTTTTATTATTGATATAATTGATTATGGCAACAGTTTTACTGATATTGAACTAGCTATTAATTCCTTGTATAAATTACATTTGGTAATGTATTATCATGCTATAAGTTGTTGTGATCCCTTTGCTAATATTTAATTTAAATTTTTTCATCAATATTTTTTACCTATTTTTCCAAATACTTTACATAGTATTGGAATTAATTGTTCTTTAAATGTTTGGTAGTATTCACCTGTAAATCCATCTGGCCCTGGAGATTTTTTTAAGGGGGGGGATTTCATTGATGTCTTGCTCAATTTCTTTTTTTCTAAAATGAGATTATCATTTATTAAGTTATTTTATTGTTATTCATTAAATCTTTATTTATTGATTAATAAATTATTTATTTCCTTTTCTGTTAATCTTAGCGATTTATATTTTTGTAAATATTCATCCATTTTGATTGAATTGTCAGATTTCATCTTAAGAACTGATTCAGCTACACCTCATAGGTTTTGCTGTGTTGTGTCATTATTATCATTCTTTTGGTTGAAATTATGCATTGTTTCTGTGATTTGTTGCTGACCAACTCAGTCTTTAGAATTAGATTATTTAATTTGCAATTGAATTACAGTCTATCTTTCTCTGGAGTTCTATTGATTATAATTTTTATTGCAATGTGATCTGAAAAGGAAGCATTTACACTTTCTCCCTTTCTATGTTTGGTTGTGACATTTTTAATGCCCTAATACATGGCCAGTTTTGAGGTAGGTTCCAAGTACTTCTTAGAAAAAGATGGATTTCTTTGTGCCCTTATTCAATTTTCTCTAGGGAGTTAATACATTTAGGTTTTTCTAAGATTCTAATAACTTCCCTAGTTTCTTTTTTTTGTTTACTTTGTCATTAGATTTGTATGAGAGGGGAAGTTTGAAGTCCCCTATTACTATAATTTTGCTGTTTATTTCTTCCTGTAACTAGCTTAATATCTTCTCTAGGAATCTGTATGCTCTACTACATCATTCATGTAAATTAAGTATTCTTGCTACTCAATTGTTTATGGTACCCTTTATCAATATATACTTTCTTTCCTTATCTCTTTTAATTAGATCTATTTTTACTTTTGCTTTATCTGAGATCAGAATTGCTACCCCTGTGTTTTTCTTGCATATGCTGAAGCTTAATAAATTATGTTCCAGCCTTTTACCTTTACTCTGTATGTGTCTCTCTGTGTCAAATATGTTTCTTTCGCAAACATATTTTAAAATTTTGTTTTTTATTCAACTCTGCTATTCACTTACATTTTATGGGAGAGTTCATCACATTCACATTTACAGTTATAATTACCATTTCTGTACTTCCCTACATCCTATTTGCTCCCCTTTATAGTCTTTTGTTCTCTTTCCATCCTGATTTTTCTTAGTAGTGTTGCGTTTTTCACCCCCCTCATCTGTCTTATCTTCTATCATACTTCCTCTTTCTCTTAGTTTTTCTTCCTCTCTCTTGTCTGTTCTCTTTCTCCTTCTACTTTATAGGTTAAAATAAATTTCTAGACACAATTGATTAAGTTATTCCCTCTTTGAGCCAAACTGATGCCTCACCCCTCTTACTTCTTTCCCTCTATTGTAATAGATGTTTCGCACCTTTTCTTGAGAACTAATTTGTCCTATTTTACCTCATCATTCCTCTTCCCCAGTATAGACGTTTTTTTAATCCTTAATGTCTTTTTCTTTGATATCATCAAATCAGAGTACATTTACAACCACATTCTCCATTCATGTGATGTTCCCCACTATCTGTCCCAGTAACAGATACATTTTTCAAGAGTTATAGATATTATTTTCCTATCTAGGGGTATAAACAGTTTAACCTTGAAATATTATATAGTTTCCCTTGTGTATCTATCTGGGCTTGTCTTGAGATTTGTGATTGAAGATCATATTTTCTGTTTATGACTGAAATGTCTCTTATTTCATTAAAATCCATCACCTTCCTCGAAAGAGGATTCTGAGTCTCTCTGTGTAGTTTATTCTTGGTTGCACCCCCAGGTCCTTTGATTTCCAGAATATAGTATCCCAAAGTCCTTCAGTCCTATACTGTAGACACTTCCAAATCCTTGGTAATCCTGATTGTTGCACCTTTATACCTGAATTGCTTTTCTCTGGCAACTTGCAGTATTTTTTCCTTCAGATTTTAGTTCTGGAGTTTTGCAAAAAGTCTCCTTAGGATTTTCTTTGTGGAATCTCTTACTATGGGTGATCAATGGATTCTTTCAATCAAAGAATCTATTTCCTCATCGATTTTAAGTTTATCAGGGCAATTTTCCTTGCTCTCTTAAAGAGTACTATACAAGTTTTTTGTTTGTTTTTGTTTGTTTGTTTGTTTTGGCCATGGCCTTTGGGTAGACTAATTGTGTCTCCTGGATCTACTTCCCAGATCAGTTATTTTTCCAATGATGCATTTCACATTTTCTTCCAGTTTTTCATCCTTTTTATTTTGTTTGATTGATAGTTGGTTTGTCATAGAGGTCTTGGCTTCCAATTCCCCCATTATAGTGTTTAATTTGGATTTTTCTTCCTTTTTTCTTTCACTTAGTTTATTTATGTTTAATACAATAGCTTTATGAATCATTTTGGCAGAAAAAAAAAATCAGACCAAATAGGAAAATCTATGGGAGAGAAAAAAACAGAATAAAGAAGTGAACATGGTATGAGTTTATTTATATTTAATCTCCATATTTCTGTTTTTTTGTTTGTTTGTTTGTTTGTTTGTTTGTTTGTTTTTATCTGGATGCAGATGGGATACTCTGTCCAAAATCTATTGGGATTGCTGTAGATCATTGAATCAATGAAAAGTACTAAGTTTTTCATAGGTGATCATCATTCATTCTTGCAGTTCCTATTCACAGTGCATTCCTGGTTCTGATTATTTTCCTAAGCACCAGGTTTTGTCAAACTTTCCAGGATTTTTTACAATCATCTTGTTCATCATTTTTATAGAACAATAACATTCTATTATCTTTATATACAATAACCTTTCAATCATTATCCAATTGATACACATCAATTCATTTTTAATTCTGTGCTACAACCCAAGGAGCTGCTACAAACATTTTTGCACATGTGGATCCTCTTCACTCTTTGATGATTCCCTTGGAATAAAGATTGGGCAATGGCACTACTGGGTCAAAAGTTGTACACAATTCCTTTGGACATAGTTCCAGATTGCTCACTAGTATGGTTGGATCATTTCACAACTCAATCAATAATACATTAGTGTCCCAGATTTCCAACATCACCTCCAACTTTTATCATTATCTTTTCCTGTCACCTTAATCAATCTGAGAGGTATGAGGTACTACCAGAATTATTTTAATTTACATTTTCTAATCAATAGTGATTTAGAGAAGTTTTTCAAATGAATACATCTGGCTTTAATTTCATCATTGAAGTTTGTCTGTTCATATCATTTGTCAATTGGGGAATGACATGTGTTCTTACAAATTTGACATAGTTTTTGTATGTTTTAGAAATGAGACGTTATCAGAAACACTGGGCTATAAAGCATTTTCCTAGCTTTGTATTCCCCTTTTACTCTTCTTTTTGTTAATTTTATTTGTGCAAAATCTTTCTAATGTATTATCATTAAAGTTGTCCATTTTGCTTTTCATAATGTTCTTTAGTTCTTCTTTGGTCATAAATTCCTCCCTTGCCAAAGATATGATAAGTAAATTATTCTTTCCCCTCTAATTTATTTATTGTATCACTCTTTATGCCTAAATCTTCTTACAGCCTTGGTCTCATGTTGTTTTCCAGGAAAAGTGGGAGAGTTGAAGTAGCTTTCTGCCTTCACTCTGCCATTTTTGCTCCCCCTTCCCTAGTCTACATTGTTAATTCATGACCTTTCTCTTAGGAGGTGGGTCACCTGCTTAATTTTCCCCTTCTGAATAGATAGTTTATCATGTATTGACTAAAGTTCTGTAGTTTTCCAATTATTTTCCCTTTTAGATCTTGTAATATAGATTGTTTTTTTTTTTCCCCCCTGCTTATTTTGTTGGTTCACTTCAGTTCTTAGAGATCTTGTTTTGTTTTTCTAAGGTAGGTGACAATTCCTCATTGACATTTTCTCAATTTTTCAGCCAGAAGTGATATCTTGTGACATTCCTCACATTTTATATTTTACCTAATTTGTACAATATTTATTAATATTCACATTTTATATTTCTTCTTTAACAAAGAGTTTTCTAGAGTTATGGATAATATCTAATTGCTTTATAAATACCAGAGTACCTAGTACAATATTTTGCACAAAATAGGTCCTTGATAACAATTGCGAAGGTCTGGTCTAGCTCCTCTTGTCAGGATAAGCAAAAGTCCTTGCCTCACGTGTGGACGCCAATTGTAGCGAGCTGTCGTCTCTAGAAGCTGCCGGATCACTCTCTGGGAAGAGGTCTGCTGTGTCTACTCAAATCTCTCAGACAGATTCTTCTTCCTGTAGTGAACCGTTGTCTCCAGGCAGTTGCTGTTAACTCTTGTCCAGAGAAGTGACTTCCCTTCCTGCAGAGAGCCCCGTCAGGCCTGATGTAATGCAGAGACCCTCTTCTTGAATCCTGGCTCTGAATCTCCTCCAGCTCTTATCCTTCTCCAGGCCGATCTGCTCTCTGGGCCCAGTGCTGTCTCTTTTATCCTCCCAGAGAATGGGCGTGGGATAATGCAAGGGCTTCTGGGAAGAACCACCCCAGCCAATGAGCTTGCCCCCTCTATCAAGTCAACCTGAGTTCTCACCTTGTAATTGTCCAACCTGAATTCTCACCTTGTCACTATCCAGACAACCTCAGTTCTCACCTAGTAATCCTAACAGATAACATTTCTTAAATGAATGTCATTTTCTAAATTAATTTTTTCTTGAAAATATTAGTTTCATGCTATATGTCATTTGTGCATTGATAAATATATATCACAAACCAAAAAAATATAGCCCATTTTCAATGAATTAAGCATATTTAAGATTATAATAATATTGTGATACTCTAAAAGTATCCACTTACAAACATACTCACTGCATGATCTCAGATCCATGAGGTCAACAAGACCAAAGTCTCTCCCCAGTGAATTTTCTTAGCTTATGATAAAAAGTGTTTTTTGATAATTCATATGTATGTTAATTTTTTAAAAAAATACATCCTTTTAACACTTTAAACTTACAGCAGCTATTGAGCAGGCAATGTGTAGGAAGAATTTTGTGTTCGGAAGCAAGTTATTTGAGTTTAAATTGAGCTTTGGTGTTTACTACTGATGTTATTAATAATATTAATGTATTGTGGTTGTTATTGCCTGGGCCTTTTAAATCCATAAGAACAAGTTTTAATGAATATAGAAAAAATTAGCTAACATCAATTTTTTTAAAAAATGAATTGATGGCTCATTGCTTAAAAAATAATTTTTCTTACCTTGAAGGATCCCCAGGAAACCTTATTAATATTGTCTATTTTTTAGCAAATGTTTTCCCTAGAGATAATGTCAAGGAAGATTTCAAACTTTCCCTTGTCCAAATGATCCCAACTTGCTATCTAATGAAATTTGAATTAATAAGGATTAACTGATTTCCTTTTAATACTTTGATATTATAGTTTTACCCCTTAGTCTATTCATTTTTGGTCAACTTTTCTGTTTTTTCTAAGAAAAATATTTTTAAAAGTATGAACTAAACATACTTGAGTACAGCTTGGGAGAAATAGAGCATTGGCGACACTGCAATCACTGTGCTCATAAATGCCTTTTCCTTGTCTGACTTTATTTGAGGTCATGTCTTTTCCACACAGAAAATCTTAGTTTAATACCAGAATTACATTGTTTCAAATGTCATGTGCATTGCTGTTTGACAATGTCCTTTTAGAATAAAGTTAGTTTATGGTGAGTCACATCATTTCCGCATATTTTCCTCAACCCAAATCATACATGTTTAAGGTCAAGTATATGCCTCTTAATAGATCTTAAACAACCATTTCCATTTAAGTTTCTATGAAACTCCTCCTTTAGTTATTCTTAAATTAATAATTACTTTGTAAATAACAGATTTTCATCACCTGCTTTAGTGCATTGAAAGCTGATTTAAAACGTGTAACAAAATTAATTGAGAATCATTATGTGCTATCTAGCATACATTGTTCAAAACATTAACCCAAACACAAAAGAAATGAGACCATGAAGATAGTGCCTTTGTTGTATGTAATAGAAAAGCACTAAGTATAGTAGCACAGCTTTCTCATCACCCCACTGATACCAATTGGTACCTACACCAAGAGGGTACTCACTTCTGGCAGTGTCTTCACATAACAGGCAACAAAGCCATATGGATTTTTTCCCCTCTTGTGCTTTTACTATGTATTTTTTCTCCATCACTAAATTCCAAATAGCTAATGGACCTTTTGGGTACAGAAAGAAATACTGATTTCTTCACCTGCACCTGAGATGTGTTTAACTACTCCTTAGAGTAGACATCTCTATGCTTTTGCCCAACAGGAACAACAACAACAAAAAAGAATAAAACAAGAACAAACAAACAAACAAAAAACTTTATGCCAAGCCCTAATGCAAAATTTAATTTTAAAAATCAGTTTATTAATTAGATAGATTTCATTAGATATTCTGCCTCTCCTACATGTAAAATAGGACTATCTGAGAAACAAAACAATAGTTTATGCAGTCCTTTGATTTATATAGATCTATGATTTCATTGGAATAGTTGAGGGACTTGTTGGGTGCACTACAAACTTACTTTACATAAATTCAATTGTGCTCAGGTTGCTTCAAGACAATTCTTTTATATTAACTTAATTAAATCATTGTTTCATTCAGTTCCAGCCCTTTATATGACTCCTCATTTTCATGGTTCCTGTCTTGAAATTATCCTCACAATTTCCAAAAAAAAAAAAAAAAAAAAAAAGCCATTGCAGAGAGCTCTCTCTTTTTTCCTATTTTTAATGTCAAAAAATTTCCTAGATGCTTTCTGCCACTATTTTTCCTTTCTCCCTGTTTCAAATGAAGATTGACTCTCCTTCTTATCAAGGAAAATACCTCTACATACACAAGTAACATCTCATGTTCTCCAGCTGATTACTCCCTCTATCACAGCCACTATTTCACTCATTTTCAATTTATCCTTGTTCATTGATTGCTTCCCTACTGCCTATAAACATGCTCATGTCTCCCTCAGCCACAAAAACCATTGTTTAATTCATGCATCCAAACTAAACATCATCCCATATTTCTCTCTTTCATGAAGAAACTTTGTGGGAAGGTGTAGATTTTAATATATATGTCTAGCACTTAATACAATGCATGCTTCATAGTAAGTTTTTACTTAGTAATAAAATAATAATAAATAAAGTAATATGTATATATATGTATATATATGTATATATATGTATATATATGTGTATATATATATATGTGTGTGTGTGTGTGTGTGTGTGTGTGTGTGTGTGTGATTACCTATTCTCAAGGAGTTTTCACTCTTATATGTGAAGAAAATATACAAAAATAGATAAGAAAGGGAGAGGGGGAACCTGAAGCATCTAGAATGTGAGTATCTTATTGTTTGGAGTTGAAATCAGGCAGAGCTACATATGCAAATTACAGTAAGATGGAAATCTACTTTCTGCTTTTCAAAATGAAAGACTTTGTGAAGGACTTGGCATTTTATACTATATATTTCTCTTGAGAGGAGAGAGAAGGTTAATGTTGGCGATGTACAAGCTTGAATGCCTTAGCCACAGTGAGGAAACACTTTTTTGAAGGCTGTCATCACTTTATACTTAAACTACTTTAACAATCTTCTAATTATTTCCCTGCCACAAGCCTCTAA
The DNA here is from genome assembly GCF_048593235.1 of Sminthopsis crassicaudata. Taxonomy (NCBI): domain Eukaryota; kingdom Metazoa; phylum Chordata; class Mammalia; order Dasyuromorphia; family Dasyuridae; genus Sminthopsis; species Sminthopsis crassicaudata. The sequence goes on along the minus strand of NC_133617.1, from coordinate 211,439,094 downwards.
CTACTCTAGGCCATTTTCCACTCAACTATCAAAGTTATCTTAAAGTTCAGTTCTCACCATGTCATACTTGTCCAATAAATTCCAGTAGCTGCCAGGATCAAAAATAAGATTTTTTATTTGGTGTTCAAATTCCTTTACATCCTGGCTGCTCTTTCTTCTAGTTTTTCATTCCTCCATATACTCTGCAAACAAGTAGCATTGTTCCTCTTGCTGTTTCTAACATAAGATATTTCATCTCCTTATTCCTGGAATTTTGTTTTTTCTCATTGTCTGAAACATTTTTCATACTCATCTATTTCTTTTGGCTTCCTCCAAGTCCCATCTACCATGCAATGGAAGCCTTTTTTAGTTGTTCTTAGTTTAAATGTCTTCCATCTGTTGATCATCTCCAATTTATCCTGTACATAGCTTTTTTCTTGAAATGTTTGAAACCTTTGAATGTTTTTTTCCCCTGTTCAGTGCCATCAGACCGTGAAATTCTTGAGAATAGAGATTATTTTGCTTTGAATCTCTAGTACTTAATAGCCTGGAACACAGTTGGTACTTAAAAATACATATTATTTGACATTTCTGTTTGATTGAGAGATAGTTCTAATTTTGGTATTTGATAGCCAGAAGTGGGTTTTTAAAAAAAATAAAGTTTTGAGTTTCAAATTCTATCCTTTACTTTGTTTCTCTCTCCCTCCTCCTCCACCCCCTCCCCCTCCCCCAGTACACAAGAGATCATATATAGGTTATACATGTAGAACCATTTCCATATTCATCTTCTTCTTGTTTTTCTTCTTCTTCTTCTTCTTCTTCTTCTTCTTCTTCTTCTTCTTCTTCTTCTTCTTCTTCTTCTTCTTCTTCTTCTTCTTCTTCTTCTTCATCTTCTTCTTGTTTTTCTTCTTCTTCTTCTTCTTCTTCTTCTTCTTCTTCTTCTTCTTCTTCTTCTTCTTCTTCTTCTTCTTCTTCTTCTACAAAAAGATTAAAATGATGCAGAGAAATAAAAGAAAGTGAAAATCGTAAGTTTTGGTCTCTAGAAATGAAGTTCATATAAATCTTTCCAGGTTTTTCTGAAATCATACTTCTTTTCATTTTTATTTTTTATAACACAATGACATTCCATTATAATCTGTCTCATTAGCCATTCACAATTGCTGATCATTCCTTTGATTTCCAGTTCTTTATACTCTCCCATACAAACCTTCCCCCAGCACACACACACACACACACACACACACACACACACACACACACACCCTTTTTGGGAGATAGATCTAACAGTAATATTACTGGATTAAAGAATATTCGTAATTTTATAGCCCTTTGAGCATAGTAGCAAACTGTTCTTCAGAATGACTGGATCTAATACTAATTCCCTGAAAATGCTATAGTGTCCTAGCTTTCTTATATTTCCTCTAACATCCAACAATTTCTTTTTTCCTTTCTTTTTTCTTTTTTTTTTATGTTAGTCAATTTCATAGGTATTAGATGGGAAGGTGGAGTTGTTTTAATGTCTATTTCTTTAATCAGTAGTGATTTTTTAAAAATTTCTTATAACCATACATAGGTTTGATTTTTTTTTTTTTTTTTTTTTTTTTTTTTTTTTTTTTTTTTTTTTTTTTGGTCTGTACACATCCTTTGACTATCAATTGGGGATTGACTTGCACTTTTATAAATTTACATATACATATATTTTTGAAATTATGTCATTGTCAAAGATTCTTGTTGCAAGAATTTTCCCCAGTTTCCTACTCTCATTATAATCTTGGTTGCATTGGTTTTGTTTGTGCAAAAACATTAATTTTATATAATCAAAAATGTGCTTTGCATTTTGTAATGCTCTCTCTATTTCCTTTGTTCCTATATCCTTTACTACATATAAAGCATCTGAAAGAGAAACTATGCCATGTTCTCTTAATTAGCTTAGGATATCACTTTTTTTGGGGGAGAATCATGCATCTATTTGATTTTATCTTAGTATATAATGTAACATGTTTCTATACCTAGTTTATGCTTTACTGTTTTCAGTTTCACCAGAAAGTTTTGTTTTATTTTTTTTTTTTGGGGGGGGGTCAAATATTAAGCTTTTGTTCCAAAAACCTTGAATTTTTAGATTTCCGTATACTACTCATTTATTATATTCTGTACTTAATCTATTCCACTAATTCACCACTTCATTTATTAGCGTGTACCAAAATGTTTTGATAATTACCACTGTAGAAAATGAGCAGAACCAGGAGATCAATATACACATCAACAACGATACTGTATGAGGATATATTCTGATGGAAATGGATATCTTCAACAAAGAGAAGATCTAATTCAGTTCCAATTGATGGAGAGACTCAGCTATACCCAGAGAAGTAACACTGGGAAATGAGTGTAAACTGTTGGCGCTTTTGTTTTTCTTCCCAGGTTATTTTTACCTTCTGATTCCAATTCTTCCTGCTCAACTAGAAATTCGGTTCTACACACATATATTGTATCTAGGATATACTATAACACATTTAACATATATGAGACTGCCTGCCATTTAGGGGAGGGGGTGGAGGGAAGGAGGGAAAATTTGGAATAGATATGAGTGCAAGAGATAATGTTGTAAAAAATTACCTATAAAGATGGCGGAGAAGATACATGCAACTGTGTAAGCTCCTTTCTTCCCTCACAACCAACTAGATTTAATCAGCCTCAGAAATAGCGCTGGACTGATAGAATCCACAAGGACTGGAAGCACGACTTACCAGCTGAAGAGAATCTGGAGTTTCAACAGGAAAGATCAGCTCCCAGGGGAGGAAGAAGAGAGGCCAACATAGATGGTAGGGTAGTGGCACACTGCGCCATTCCCGCTGGGGAGTGCTCTGGGATCAGAGAAGCCACTGCCATAGAAGAATCTGGAACAGGCTGTTCGCTCTTCTCTGCTTATAATACAGCAGTTCAGAAGAGAAATCAAGCAACTTTAAAATTTAAAACCAGATTGGATCTTCCCGGATCCCGGGGGTGACTCAGCAGATCTCTGCACTGGTGGGTGTGGCCGACATAGGCAATCCAGGCTTTCACCTGGGGGTAGTTAAGAGATTGAAAAGTGGGTGGGGCAGTAACTCATAGTGCCTGGCTCAGCTGGAGGCTGTGGAACGGAAGTCCCAGAGAAGCAGAACCTTTGAAATAGGGACCACAGTTTCTGGCAGACACTTCCAGTTTGAGCACAGGGGCTTTTCACGTCACCTGCTGCAGACATCCACGCCCCACTGGGACACATAGGTTAGGCTTTGAGTCGCCTTTACTGTTCAGTCTCAAACCTCAGGGAAGCCACTAAAACACAGCGCCCTCAAATCACAGCAGTGCTAATCACCTTTGAGGCACTTCCAGGGAGGGGGTGGGGAACTCTCTCCCAGAGCTCTCTCTTAGCTGAGGCACAGGGGCTGCTGCATCCATCCCGTCTGGGAGGAAGCTGATAAAGAAATAAATAAATAATTTCCTACCCCAGGGACGGACCCCAAAAGATTTTTTAAGTATGAGGAAGAAGCCCCAAAAAACCATAGATTCCTTCTACAGAGAAAGAGCGGGTATCCAACCCCGAGGAAGTTAACAGCAGAGAGTCAGCAGATAACAACCTAAAGGGGAACTATTCCTGCCCCCCATCACATAACTCTCTCCTTGAAGAAACTATTAAAAAGTTAAGAGAGTTTGAAGAAAAATGGGGAAAGGAAAGAGAAGCTATGATAGAGAATAATAATGTTCTGAAATTGGAGTTGGAAAAAATAAAGAATTCACAGGAGATGCAGGGAAACAAAATTAGTGAATTACAAAAGGTAAAAAATTCACAGGAAAGTAGGATTTATGAATTGGAAAAGATAAAAAAGTCTCAAGAAAATAGGATTTCTGAATTGGAGAAGATAAAAAAGTCTCAAGAAAATAGGATTTCTGAATTGGAGAAGATAAAAAAGTCCCAAGAAAATAGGATTTCTGAATTGGAAAAAGAAAATAATTCTCAAAAAAAAAAAAAAATAGGGAAATGGAAAAAAATTCAATAGAGCAAAGTAACTGATTTAGAAACGAAATTGGGCATTTACAAAAAGAACTAAAAACTGTGAATGAAGAAAATAACTCCTGAAAATTCAGCATGGAACAAATAGAAATGAATGATTCATTGAGAACCCAAGAATCAGTCAAACAAAACAAAACAAAAAAAAAAAAATAAATAAAATGAAAAGCTGGAGAATAACGTCAAATACTTACAGGGAAAATCTATACACCTGGAAAATAGATCTAGGAGAGATAATCTGCGGATAATTGGACTTCCCTAAAACTATGACCAAAAAAAGAGCCTAGATTCTATCTTACAGGAAATTATCAAAGAGAACTGTCCAGAGATAATAGAAACAGAGGGGAAAGTAGATGTTGAAAGAATTCATCGAACTCCTTCTGAAATAGACCCTAAAAAAAGAACACCACAGAATATTATGGCTAAGCTGCAGAATTACCACACAAAGGAGAAAATCCTGCAAACAGCTAGAAAAAAACAATTTAAAAACCAATGTGCCACAATAAGGGTCACACAAGATCTGGCTGCCTCCACATTAAAAGATAGAAGGGCCTGGAACCTGATATTCCAAAAGGCAAAAGATCAAGGATTGCAACCAAGAATAAACTACCCAGCTAAGTTTAGCATCTTTTTCCATGGAAGAAGATGGTCATTCAATGAAATAGAGGAATTCCATATGTTTCTAAGAAAAAAACCAGACTTAAACAAAAAATTTGCTCTACATCCACAAGACTGAAGAGAAATAGAAAAAGGTACACAGAACCCTTGAGAACTATATCTCTGTTGTGGGTATATAGAAAGTACGCATGGATAATATGATTTTACTGATATAAAAGAAAAAAAAAAGGAAGGGAAGGGGGTAGTATCAGAAAAAGGGGAGGGAGTGATAAAAAGAGGGAAACTACATCCCAGGAAGAGGCATAGAAAGTACACCATATCTGAGGGAATTTAGTGAGGGGGAGAATCGTTGTGTAAATCTTGCTCTTATCAGAAGAGGCTCAAAGAGTAAATAATTGTCATATTTGTTTTTCATTAAAATTGGGGAGAGGAAAAGGGAAAAGGAAAAGGAGAATAAGGGAAGGGACTTGGAGGGAGGGGGGAGGGATACTAAAAAAAAAAGGGAGGGCTGCACGTCACAAGGGGGGTCTATAAATTAAATATTGGGGAAGGGGTTCAGGGGGATCAAGGGAAAAAGCATAATCTGGGGATAATATGATGGCAAGAAATACAGAATTAATAATTTTAACTGTAAATGTGAAGGGGATGAACGCTCCCATCAAATGGAGACGGATAGCAGACTGGATCAAAAATCAGAACCCTACAATAAGTTGTTTACAGGAAACACACTTAAAGCAGGGAGATACATATAGAGTAAAGGTGAAAGGTTGCAGCAAAATCTATTATGCTTCAGGTAAATCGAAAAAAGTAGGGGTGGCTATCCTTATCTCAGATCAAGAAAAAGCAGAAGTTGATCTAATTAAAAGAGATAAGGAAGGAAACTATATCCTGCTAAAAGGTAGCATAAATACTGAAGCCATAACGATACTAAAGATATATGCACCAAGTGGTATAGCATCTAACTTTCTAAAGGAAAAGTTAAGAGAGTTGCAAGAAGAAATAGACAGTAAAAATATAATAGTGGGAGATCTCAACCTTACACTCTCAGATTTAGACAAATCAAACCACAAAACAAACAAGAAAGAAATTAAAAAAAGTAAATAAAACATTAGAAAAACTAGGTATGATAGACCTTTGGAAAAAACTGAATGGCAATAGAAAGGAATATACTTTCTTCTCAGCAGTTCATGGATCCTACACAAAAATTGACCATATATTAGGACATAAAGATCTCAAAATTAAATGTAGGAAGGCAGAAATAATAAATGCCTTCTTCTCAGACCACAATGCAATAAAAGCTACATTCAGTAAAAAGTTAGGGGAAAAGTAATTGGAAACTGAATAATCTCATCTTAAAGAATGACTGGGTGAAAGAGCAAATTATAGAAACAATAATTTCACCCAAGATAATGACAATGATGAGACATCATACCAAAATCTGTGGGATGCAACTAAAGCGGTAATAAGGGGAATTTTTATATCTTTAGAAGCTTATTTGAAGAAAATAGAGAAAGAGAAGATTAACGAATTGGGCTTACAACTTAAAAGGTTAGAAAAAGACCAAATTAAAAACCCCCAACCAAAAATTAAACTCGAAATACAAAAATTAAAAGGAGAAATCAATAATATTGAAAGTAAAAAAAAACTATTGAATTAATAAATAAAAACAAGAGTTGGTAAATCTGATCAGAAAAAAGAAAGAGGAAAATCAAATTGTTAGTCTTACAAATGAAAAGGGGGATCTTTCCACCAATGAAGAGGAAATTAGAGAAATAATAAGGAGTTACTTTGTGCAACTTTATGCCAATAAGTTTGATAACTTAAGTGAAATGGATGACTTCCTCCAAAAATATAGGCTCTCTAGATTAACAGAGGAGTTAATAAATTGCTTAAATAGTCCTATTTAGGAAAAAGAAATAGAACAAGCTATTAATCAACTCCCCAGGAAAAAATCCCCAGGACCAGATGGATTCACATGTGAATTCTACCAAACATTTAAAGAACAATTAGCCCCAATGCTATATAAACTATTTGAAAAAATAGGGGATGAAAGAGTCCTACCAAACTCCTTTTATGACACAGACATGGTACTGATACCTAAACCAGGTCGATCGAAAACTGAGAAAGAAAATTATAGATCAATTTCCTTAACGAATATTGATGCTAAAATCTTAAATAAGATATTAGCCAAAAGACTTCAGAAAATCATCCCCAGGATAATACACTATGATCAAGTAGGATTCATACCAGGAATGCAGGGCTGGTTTAATATTAAGTAAACTATTAGTATCATTGACCATATCAATAATCAAATTAATAAAAAACATATGATCATCTCAATAGATGCAGAAAAAGCATTTGACAAAATCCAACATCCATTCCTACTAAAAACTCTTGAGAGTATAGGAATAAATGGATTATTCCTTAGAATAATCAGGAGCATATATTTAAGACCTTCAGTAAGCATAATATGCAATAGAAATAAACTGCAACCTTTCCCAGTAAGATCAGGAGTGAAACAAGGTTGCCCACTCTCACCATTACTATTTACTATAGTACTAGAAACTCTAGCCTTGGCAATAAGAGCCAAGAAAGAGATTCAAGGAATTAGAGTAGGAAATGAGGAAATCAAACTATCACTCTTTGCAGATGACATGATGGTATACTTAGAGAACCCCAAAGACTCTGCTAAAAAGCTATTAGAAATAATTCAGAATTTTAGCCAAGTGGCAGGATACAAAATAAATCCACATAAATCCTCAGCATTCTTATATATCACCAACAAAATGCAACAGCAAGAGATACAAAGAGAAATTCCATTCCAAACAAATGTTGAGAGTATAAAGTTTTTGGGAATCCATCTACCAAAGAATAGTCAGGAATTATATGAGAAAAATTACAAAACACTTGCCACAAAAATAAAGTCAGATTTAAATAATTGGAAAGACCTTCAGTGCTCTTGGATAGGCCGAGCGAATATAATAAAGATGACAATACTCCCCAAACTAATCTATTTATTTAATGCTATACCAATCAGACCCCCAAGAAACTATTTTAATGACCTAGAAAAAATAACAACAAAATTCATATGGAAGAATAAAAGGTCGAGAATTGCAAGGGAACTAATGAAAAAAAAGTCAGAGGAAGGTGGTCTACTGATTAGAGAAATTCAAATTAATACAACTCTGAGATACCTCTACACACCTGTCAGATTGGCTAAGATGACAGGAACAAATAATGATGAATGTTGGAGGGGATGTGGGAAAACTGGGACACTGATGCATTGTTGGTGGAGTTGTGAAAGAATCCAGCCATTCTGGAGAGCAATTTGGAACTATGCCCAAAAAGTTATCAAACTGTGCATACCCTTTGACCCAGCCGTACTACTACTGGGCTTATATACGAAAGAAATACTACAGGGAAAGGGACCTGTATGTGCCAAAATGTTTGTTGCAGTTCTTTTTGTTGTAGCTAGAAACTGGAAGTTGAATGGATGCCCATCAATTGGAGAATAGTTGGGTAAATTATGGTATATGAAGGTATGGAATACTATTGTTCTGTAAGAAATGACCAGCAGGAGGAATACAGAGAGGCTTGGAGAGACTTACTTCAACTGATGCTGAGTGAAATGAATAGAACCAGAAGATCGCTGTACACTTCAGTGCTGTATGAAGATATATTATGATGGAAGTGGATATCTTCAACATAAAGAAGATCCAACTCACTTCCAGTTGATCAATGATGGACAGAAATAACTACACCCAGAGATGGAACACTGGGAAGTGAATGTAAATTGTTAGCACTACTGTCTATCTACCCAGGTTACTCATACCTTCGGAATCTAATACTTAATGTGCAACAAGAAAATGGTATTTACACACATATATTGTATCTAGGTTTTACTGTAACACATGTAAAATGTATGGGATTGCCTGTCATCAGGTGGAGGGAATGGAGGGAGGGGGGGATAATTTTAAAAAATGAATACAAGGCATAATATTATAAAAAAAATTACTCATGCATATATTCTGTGAAAAAAAATTCCAAATTAAAAAAAAAAAAAAAGAATTTCACATATCATTTTGCCATCTAGGGACATAAACCATTCAACTTTTAAATAGTATATATTTTCCATTGATTACCTTTCTATGCTTCTCTTCCTAATGGTGTTTGAAGATTAAATTTTCTGTTTAGTTCTATTTTTTTCAATAAAAATAATTGAAAGTCAATTGAGGCTCCTTTGACTTCCCTGAAAGATGATGCTCACTCTTACGGGGTAAGTTAATTCTTCACTGTAACCCCAGGTCCTTTGCCTTCCGTAACATGGTATTCCAGGCCCTCCAATCCTTTCTTTTAGAAGTTGCTAGATCCTCCATAATCATGACAGTCTATTTGAATTGCAATATTTTTCCTTGAGATTGTAGTTCTAGAATTTCATAACAATGTTCCTTGGGGTTTTCCTTGTGGGATTTATTTCCAAAGGTAATTAATGGATTCTTTTAATAAGTAATTCCTCTTATGTTTCTAGAATTTGGGGGCAGTTTTCCTTAATGATTTCTTGTAGAATGCTATCCAGGCACTTTTATATTTTTTTGGTTATGACTTTCACATAAGCCAATAATTTTTAAATTGTCTCTTCTGGATCTATTTTCTAAATCGTCTGTCTTGCCAATTCTTTTTAGTTTGTTTGACTAATTCTTTTTTAAAAATTTATTTACAAAATTTTATGCATAGATACTTTTTCAGCATTGACAGTTGCCAAATCTTTTCTTCCAACTTTTCCCCTCCTTTCCCTCACCACTTCCCCCAGATGGCAGGTTGACCAATACATGTTAAATATTTTAAAGGATAAGTTAAATAAAATGTATGTATACATTTGCAAACAATTATTTTGCTGTGCAAAAAGAATAGGACTTTGAGATAGTGTACAATTAACCTGTGAAGGAAATAAAAAATGCAGGTGGACAAAAATAGAGGGATTGGGAATTATATGTAGTGGTTCATAGTCATCTCCCTGAGTTCTTTTGCTGGGTGTAGGTGGTTCAGTTCATTACTGCTCTATTGGAAGTGATTTGGTTCATCTCATTGTTGAAAATGGCCACATCCATCAGAATTGATCATCATATAGTATTGTTGAAGTATTCAACGATTTCCTGGTCTTGCTCATTTCACTCAGCATCAATTCATGTATGTCTCTCCAGGCCTTTCTGAAATCATCCCGCTGGTCATTACTTACTGAACAATAATATTCCTTAACATTCATATATCACAATTTATTCAGCCATTTTCCAGTTGTTGGGCATCCACTCAGTTATCAGTTTCTGGCCACTACAAAAAGGGCTGCCACAAACATTCTCGCACATACAGGTCCCTTTCTCTTCTTTAAAATATCTTTGCGATACAAGCCCACTAGTAACACTACTGGATCAGTGGGTATGCACAGTTTGATAACTCTTTGAGCATAGTTCCAAATTGCTCTACAGAATGTCTGGATGTATTCACAATTCCACCAATGATGTATCAGTATGTTTGACTAATTCTTGATGTCTGACAAAGTCTTTAGCTTTCATTTGTCCTGTTCTTGTTTTTAATGTGTGATTTTTTTTCAGTTATCTTTTGTATCTCTTTTTTATTTGTTTAATTCTATTTTTAAGAAGTTATTTGAATATTTGGTTGATTTGAAGATTGAAGAACTGAAGAGTTTTTCCTTCTGTTTTTTCAAACTGTTTTCTTTTCTTTCTTCTGCATACCCACTGATTTCCTTTCTCATTTTTCTTCTACCTCTCTTATTTGCCTGTGAAAGTCTTTTATGAGCATTTCCAAGAAGCTTCATGCGCTCAAGACTATTTTTTTCCCTTTTTGAAATTTCTTCTGTGAACGTTCTATTCTCTTCTGGGTTGGTGTTTTGGTCTTCCCTGTCACCATAGTGGCTTTCTATGGCCAAGCTTCTTTTCTGTTTCTTGCTCATTTTCTTTCCCTTTCTTTGGTATTTCCTCTTTTCTAACTTTTAAGGTTGAACTCTGCTCCTGGGGTAAAAATGGTGTTGTCCCAGGCTTCCTGTGCAGCTCAGCCTTGGCTTTGAGCTTAGTTATTGATTTGCTGTGATTAAGATCCTTTTATTGACTTTCCCAGCATCTATTTTAGCTGGCCTGAACAACCTTTTAACAGTGTGACTGACCTTTCTTAAAGTTTTTTTCAGTCTATCTTGAGGTGAAGAAAGGTTTCATTCCATCAGACTCTATTCAGAGGTTCGGGAAAGTAGGAGAGCTCAAGCAGCTTCCTGACTTTACTCCATTAACTCCCCTCCCTGCCATTTCCCTCTATTTTATCTTTTTCTTTTTTTCATCCCCCCACCTCTTCTTTCATTTCACATATTTTACTTCTGTTTTTCACAATATTTGTTTGTTTCTTTTTGGCTTTTCTTTCTACTTGATTCTTTACCAATTTTATTTTTAGGGAGCGATTTTCTTTAATAACGTTGTAATTTTTTTAAGATGTTATTGACTTTTTTATGACTCTAATTCTCTAATTTGCTTTTAAAAATCCTACTTGAACTTTTTCAGGATTTTCTTTTTTTGGGTGGTGGGTAAGGAGCTGAGAACAAATTACATTATTCTTTGAAACTTCATATGTAACTATTTTGACCTCTTCTAAGCTCATGCCTTGATTTTCCCTGTCACCATAGTATTTCCTATTATCAAATTATTCTTTCTTGTGTATATGTGTGTGTGTGTGTGTATGTGTGTGTTTTGTTTATTTTTTTGTCTTTTATGTGACTTAGTATTTTACCTGAGAATTGGGCTCTGGTGCTGCTGTCCTTACTCCACCATCTTGGCACTGAAAGTCTCCCATATAGCTATTGTTGTTTTTAATTAAAAAATATATTTATTGAAAACCATTTTAAAAAATGTTCTAGTGCCCAGATTCTTTACTTGGAGTTCAGGCCTTAGCTTCCTGCTTTAACTGGAGGATAGGTTTTCTGTTTGGCTTATGATGGAGTAGGAGATCTCCCTGTTGGTCTCCCCTGGATATGGGGGTTTAACTGCTTGCTTGTCTCAGGATAAGGATTTGCTGCAGAGTTGCTATAACAGAATATTTTTGATGATGGCTGGAGAAAGTTCTTGTTGCTGGTCTACCCTATGAATGAGTCCCTATTGCTGGCTTGCTATGGAAACAGGGCCTCTCTGCTAGCAGGTCATTGAGAAGGAATCTCTTTGCTGTTCTGTCCCAGGGGAACAACCCTGCTATTGTGTTGCTATGGAAACAGGGTCTCTCTATGGCAAGCCCAAATCAGGAGTCTTGCTTCTGGCCAGCTAAATGGTGGGGCTTCATTACGGGTCAGCCATGGTCAAATTGGTGGGGGCTTGTGTTAGGGATGGGGTCTCAGATGTAGCATCTTGCAGTGCTATACAGATTATTCACTTGTTTGGGGCCTGCTAACTTACAGGGAGGCAGGGATCTCAATATTGGATTGTCCCAGGCTAGGAGCCTTCCTGCAGGCCCCTTGCTGTGAGGCTGGCTGCAGCTGCTACTCTTGAACCTTCCCATTTCAGCAGATAGACGTTTCCTGCCATTCTAATAAGCTGCTTTTTTCTGCTCCTATATAAATTGTGAAATATTTTTCAAGTCATTTGGAGGAAAATTTATCAAAGCTTCATAGGTTTCCTTCCTTACTCTACCATCTTGGCACTGAAAGTCTGTCATATAGCTATTGTTTTTAATTTTTAAAAAAGAATTTAAAACCACATAGAAAAAATTAGAAAAATAGAAAAGGAAAAATTTAAAAATTATATGTGCAGAAGATATCAGAATCAACATATGTAACAATATATTTGCATATATTTCAAGAAAGCATATATAAGTGATTATATTCATGACTATCTATCTTTGCTTCTTTGCAGTTTATACTTTCTCTCCTTTTTTTTTTCTATATGTCTAGATATATAGGTCATTCTCTATACTGGTAGTACACCTTGCTGAGAATATTCTGCATTGTGATGCAAGTTGATTAAATCAATATTACTGTTCATAATTTGGGAGAGATTGGAAAATGTAACCACTGCTATTAAAGATTCTTGAAACATTCTTCTATGTCATGCCTTCTTGAAACTGAAAAGCCTTCATTTTTGATGAGTTTCTGAAAACAAGTCCTGAATAAAACATTAAAAATTATATCTGTGGTTCTATCGATAATGGAATAATGTATGCAATTTATATAATTTCTGAGCATGTCTAACCATTTTCAACTACTTAGCAAATCATTACTTCCAAAAACAAAAGGGATTCACAAAGAACTAGAAGTTTTATATACATATATATATATATATATATATATATATATATATATATATATATATATATATATATATATATATATATATATGCTTTACCCCTTCTACTACCTACATGAGGAATTCCCTTTTTTAAGCCATGTTCACTTCTCAAAAGGAAAATGTCAATAGTTTCTTAATTGTTCCCCCTCTCTAATATAATTTCTAATTCTAATTCATACAGCATAGTTGTCAAAATGCCATATATCATACCATGTATCAAAACATATCAAATTGGCATAATTTTAACCATATCAAAACATGTCACTCCCCTACTTCATGCTCCAAGGTTTCATTATTATTTCTAGTATTAAAACAAAATCTGTGATATTTTAAGTGGTTCATAATCTGTTTCCAAACCTAACTTTTACATATGATTACAGATTACTCCCCCTCAATAATTCTGCATTCTAGCCACATTGTTTTGTTTATTTTTTTCCCATAAACAAATTTCTATCTTCATGCATTCACACAGGGTCTATCCAATATATGTAAAACTCTCCCTGCTCATTTCCACTTCTTAGAATTCTAGAATTCTTCCTTCCTTGATACCCACTTTTGAGCTGACCTGATAAAAGCAATAATTGTTTTATATATCTGTAAAAGGAAATGTAAAACAGAAACAGCCAATTAATCAATCAACTCATGCTACTTAAAATAAAAGCAAAAGCTGTAGCACCCTATGTGTTTATCTGGTAACAACACCTCTATTAAATTAATTAATATAACAATCCTAATTACTGTAATTGATTATAATAATAACTAATATATTGCTATTATTTAGGTAACCTATGAAAAATTGTCCTTAATCAGTTTGGAAGGAGTGAAAACCATTGGATAAAAGAAGGGGACTCTATACATTAGGGATTATCAGAAAAGATTAAGTTATGGCTATTGTATCATGGTTAAAATAATAAGCCAGTTTGAGCTCTAGGCATTCCAGTGTCTGACCAGGTCAGTGAGGGAAATAAGACAACTCTACATATTAAGTGAATTGAGATTTCCTCTATGCAATTGTCTATCTGGAGTTTTATTTTTGTTTTGCTGGATTTTTTTTTTTCTCCTCTGACTAAAAGGGACCTTTTTATCCCTTCGAAAGATCTCTCTTTTTTCACTTTCCAATACACTATGGGTCTTCCTCAACTTAGGTGGAAGGCCTCTATCTCCTATCACCTACTTTTAGTAAATATGTGTGCAAATATTAATATTAAATATTAATGGGGTAGCTAGACAGCATAGTAGATAGAGAAATAATCCTAAAATAAGGAGGACCTGAGTTCAAATGCATCCTTAGACATTTAACACTTACTATGTAATCCTTGCCACTCAATTAACCCCAATTACCTTGCAAAAATAAACAAATAAAAAATAAATAGCTGAATAAATGCAAATGGACATATTTTGAGGGGGGGAAAGTAAGGTCGAACTTTCTAAAGAGATTCGTGTATGAGTTTTTGGTAAAATAACATGCTAGAGTGAATGAAATCTAGGCATTGTAGTATCTGGCTGTTCAGTGTTAGTAATATTTCCACCAAACAGATTGAGGGAATCACTTCAAGGCCAGTGATTAAGAAATCTCTTGACTCCCTCTTCCCCAGAGGATTACTTTATGAATTTGAAAAAAATGTAAGAATTTCCATAGATATCCTGGCAACATCTCCAGACCAACAATGGCCAACATTTTATCTGTATCAGCAGCCAAAGACAAATGAAATCCAGCAAAAATGCAGAATCTGAATTATGAAAGAGTATTCAATCTCAGGCTCAGCAATAAATTACCCAAATACCAAAATCATTTCATGAGATTTACCCAAAAGGAAAAAAAAAAAAACTTCTATCCAATCAGTTGCGGTGTTACTCTTTTGACATTTTTGATCTATTGGGTGACCCATTTTCTCTGGACTCAATGTATACTTTTAGGAGAATATGAAATCACATTGATGGCTTTTATAATAATTTTTCTTAAATATGACCAGTAATAAAATATTTTTAATTTTTGAATTAATATCAACCAATAATTAGTAGGGGAGCACCCTAGTCATATTAGTGGGGTGAAGTGTGTTCAGGGAAGAATAGTCCTCTGGTGTGAGGGCTTCTAAGCCCTTTTCAGTACTATTTTCCAACTTTGATATCTACTTGTTACACCTCATTTTTACCTCTGGCTCAAAGTTTTAATTTGGCAATGGCCACAAAATAGCTACACATACCATTTTGTCAGACAGGCTAAACTAGGCTGAGTGTAACAGAGAGGGATTTCAAACCTGTAATTTAGAGGTATCATGAGCATGTGAACTTTTCTCTTGGTGAAATGAGAAAATGAGAACAATTTATTCCAGTGGCCATGAAGATAACTGAAGCAGGGTCTGTGGAACATTTGATTAGACATTGAAGATGTCAAGGTCATTCATTGCAAACACCATGGCACTATCATCAGTGACTATGTCCTCACTATGATGAACCCTGAAAAAGTCAAAGAAATATTTTATGAAGACCTGAAGACTCTCTATACCAATGGATCAAGAGAGAACAAGTTTGTAAATCTGTGTGACTTTAATGCTAGATTAGGCTCTAGCCTACTCTATGTCTACCAGACATAGTAGGGAATTCTTGAGAGGAATAATTGGAAATAGCAACAGCAACAATTACTTACTTCTGAAGACTTGTGCATCTCATTATCTTCTCATGATAAATATAGTCTTCCATTTAGTTAAACACAATTAAACCTCATGGATACACCTTCACAGAAAAATACTGCCATTTAATGCACTATATGATAGTAAGGAGAAAAAACAAATAGGATACAAGAAGATCATGTGGCACAGAATGTTGGACTGATCATAGACCTCTCCTTTCCAAACTAAATATAAACATTCAACAAAAGCAGTGCTTCCAAGTCAAAATGACTACCACAAAAATTAATGCCAATAGAGTGCTTCTCTCAGTGGTAAAGTTTGATGCTAATTTTGTGGGGAAAATTGAGCCAACACATAGTTGGCAATAGTGGAACAGAAAAGGAGTGGGCAGCTTTCAGAGATTTATAATACAGTGCTGCATTTGCATTTAATATAATAATACAAAAATAATAGAAGAAAATTGTTCCAAAGGGATAGAACAAGAAGACAAAATAGAAATGGAAAAGATCTACTAATCACCACCTAAAAGAGGTCATTCAAGTAAAGGATACAAGAACATTATTGCTAAATTTAGAACCCCTGGATCAATATATATATATATATATATATATATATATATATATATATATATATATATATAAGCAACAACAACAAGAAAAACAAAAACAATTCAAATACGCTAGAGCTACATTAGAGTCAAGACAGTCAGCAACTAAAACAAAAACAAACAAATAAAAAATAAAAAACCTGAAGGTTCTGGAAAATTTTGTATTGAACAACAAAAGTAGGAGGTTTGTACATGAAATTGTTATATTAAGCAAAATAAAGTATAATATTGAAAGGAAAATAGATATTGAATAAACTCATATTTTCAGGATTTTGTTACAAAAAGATCTGAACTCTATGCAAATTTTGATTTGTAAGATCTAACATCAAAGACTAATAAACTTTTATGTTTTATATAAGGAAATGTAAACTATATGTCCAAAATTGTCATTAGTAATTGAGTAGTACAAAAGAAAGACAAATTAACTCAGTATGATTTGACTTTAAAAAACAAAACCATGTAGAAAAGGGTAAAAACAGTCAGTATGCTATATGGATGATGTGTGAGAACTACAAACTACATAGAATTAGGGGGAAAGGGCTGGTAGCTCTGAAATCCTACTCACATTTGAATAGGCTAGAGAGAAAAACATGCATCCTAAGTTATATATTTGTTTATGTAATAGTTTAAATTTAAAACTTTATGTTTAGTTAATTGTGAGGCAAGTTAGGTGGGTAGAGGTAAAGTAGGAAAGTTAGCAGGGATAGGAAACAGGATATATATGTATATAGGTAGATTTGCATGCATATGTTTATTTATGTGTGTATATATGTGTGTTGATATATGTGTACATACATGTATACTAACACACATGTGTTTACATAAAGCTATCCATGTTTAATTGTAGTGTAGGGAAGGTGGGAGGAAAGAGAGAGAAAAAAAAAAGTGTAAAGCAGAGAGTAAAAAAAAAAACCTATAAGGAAGCAAAGAAAATATGAAAATTTTTGAATACATTGTTTTATTATTATATATGCTTCCTTGAAATGAAATTTTGAAGTTTCCTATATCCCCCTACTATGAACATGACAATTTTTCCATTGTTTCTATTTTCTATTTACATTTTACATTTTAAGAAAAGACGTTACCTTAGATTTGGAAGATTTTAAGGAAGGCAATATCATTGGATTTCATTTTGTGTGGAAGAGTACTAAGATCTAAGAAGCCTAAAAAATTGAGGGATAGACTGGCAGGTCATGTAAGTTTTTGAACAACAAAATTACCTTTTTAGGACATATGCATATAGTTTGATGTTGAAATATACCAAATCTTCTTTTTTTTTTTTTTTTAATCAGGGATAAACAAAAGTTCTCTATTCTGTTAAATATTAATTTTTCCTTGTAGTCAGATTGTACTCAGATTTAGAGAGTAAGGTATGTGCGTTTGTAACATTATGTCCTTTGATTTTGGGAATAATGTATATTGATTTCCCCTCTGATTTAAGGTAGAACATGCCATAGTTTGTGTAATCCAGACTGTTATTAATTAGTGCTAGATCATGTTTTCTGGCTCTATCTTCTTTGACAAAGTAATGGATGTCAGTGATTGGTTATTGCATACTAAGGACTTGACTTTACATTGTACAAAAGAAGAGTCTACATTTTTAAATTTTTCCTTCTAGTTTTAAGAAATCTTTGAAGTTTTGTAATTTTTTAAACTTCAGATCCCAGGCTTTTAATATATGTGTAAAAAAAATAAATATATATATGAGTCAGATAATCTTTAAATCATTATTGTTTGCACTGTATTCAAATATATTTATGTTTGAAAGCACATATCTTTCCTTATTTATTTAAAAATCTGTTTCTTTTATTTTTTTCATATTACAATAGTATTTTATTTTTCTAATTGCATGTCAAGAAAATTTTAGCATTTATTTTTTACAAGATTTTGAGTTCTAAATTTTCAAACACCTCTTTCTCTTCTCCCCTCTTCCGAAAATGGTATGCAATTTGATCTAGGTTATACATATGCTATCATGTAAAACATGGTTCTATATTAGTCACAGTTATGAAGGAAGAAGCAAATCAAAAGGAGAAAAACTGAAAATTAAAAAAATAAGTAAAAAAAATTTGGATAGCATTTTCCTTCTTTTGTATTTGTCTAGAACATTTTCTGAGAAAAGCTCTCATTTCTAGTTGATTATCATATTGCTGATATTTAATACAATGTTTTGCTGGTTCTGCTAATTTCATTTTTCATGAGTTTGTACAAGTCTTTTCGAAATCTGCCTATGTATTATATATAATTTCAGAATAGTATTCTGTCATATTCATATGCCACAGATTGTTCAGCCATTCCCCAATTGATGGACATTACCTCAATTTACAAAATTTTACCATAACACTGCAAAAATGATTGTTATAATTATCTTTGCACATGTATGATCTTTTGGGAAGATAGAGAAGAGATATTGCTGATGTACAGTTTTGTTTCCCTTAGGGCATAGTTCCAAATGGCTCTCCAGAACTGGATCAGCTCATAACACCAACAGTGTATCCGTGTTCCAACTTTTCTACAACTTCTTCAGTATTTTTCCATTTCCTTTTTTGTCATATTAGCCAACCTGGTGGATACTCTATGATATCTCTGAGTTCTTTCAAATTGCATTTCGAAGATCAAAAGGATTTGGAGAGATTCCTCAGATTTGGAGGAATTCTTCATATGCTTAGAGATAACTTTCATTTTTTCACTTTAAAAGTGCTGGTTTATATCTATTGACCATTTATCAACTGGGAATGGATTGTATATTTTTAAATTTAACCCAGTTCTTTATAAGTTTGAGAAATGCTACCATTATCAGAAATAATGGTTGTAAAGATTGTTCCCCAGGTTTCTGCATTCCTTGTAATCTTGGTTGCAAAATTTTTGTTACTTTTGTTTATAGAATTTATAGACATATAATTGGGTGATATATTCCCTTATGATTGCTTTATTTTTTCCCCCATTGGTGGTGATTTCACACTTCTCATTTTTGATATTAGATTTTTTAAAATTTTTTTTCCATAAAATTAACCAGTGGCCTCTTTTTTACATAAACCCAGCTCTATATAAATACTATGTTGTTTATTTCCTTGTTTGTTTTTTAACTTCCTTTGATTTTCAGGAATTTCAATTTGATGGTCAGTTGAGGATTTTTAATTTGTTATTTTTCTAGGTTATCTTTTCCTTTATTTTAGTTCCATTTCCAGTTAATCAAACTGTTCTTTTTCTTATTTTGTTCATGTAAGAATTTAGAAAAATAATATTTTCCCTACATACCGCTTTCGCTGCATCCTATAAATTTTGTTATATTGTCTAATTATTTTCCTTCTCTTCAATGAAATAATTTGCAGAAGGCTGAAACTCCAAAAAGGTATTCTTGAATCAGAGGACTGAACACATGGCTAATTACCTATTCCATGTGAGACAATGACTCTATTAGCATATGTTTGGATAATGGCTCTCCTCACCACTGGTGCTTGCTGAATGTTTGGTGTTAAGATAATCACAGGCAAGGATTGGAGGGCAGAGGGAGAGAGGCCAGAGTGACTTGGCTGCAGGACCAGGAGGAGAGAGGCTGGTAACTCAGGACTCCAGAATCAAGGAGATGTCTTTGACAAGCCATGGGGTAGTTTGCCTGCCTCCTTCACTTCTCCACCTAAAGACCAAGGACTTTAATTTGTCTTAACTCTGGCTGACCCTGAAGCCCTCCAGGGAGCTAGCCTGTACTCTACAATAATTGTTTCTATGTTTTCTTTTTTGACATTAGATTATATAGTTTTCAATTAAATTTTAATCTTTTCACTTCCCTTTGTTGAATATAACTTTTGTTGCAATATGCTGTGAAAATAATGATTTAATATATCTACCTTTCTACATTTGATTTAGGAAATGTTTTGGCCTAATACACGGTCAGTTTTTGTGTTAATGTCATGTTCTGTTAGGTTCTTGTACTTAACAATTCTCTAGTTCTGGCCTTTAAAGGGAGTTTTACCCCTTTGAACTTCTGGGGAGGAGCTTGCATGTTTAAAAGGAGCAAGTTCATTGGTAGAAGTAATTTTCCCACAAGCCCTTGCATTCTCACACGCTCATTCTCTGGGAGGATAAAAGAAGACACCATTGAGCAAGGAGAGAGTCAAGTGTGGGCCAGAGTTGAGAACTGTGGCCTTGAGGAGGAGTTCTGGATTGGATCAAGGAGAAGACGTCCCATGGATTCGCAAGTGAAGAGGACAGAGAAAAAGGTTCACAGGGAAAATAAACCTCCTCCCAGAGAAGGATTACAACCAAGAAATGATCAGAACTTTACAATCAATCTATATGCCTACAATGTTTCAGGTACTGTGCCATGTGCTGGGGGCTACAAAGACAAACCAATGCAAAGATCTCTTCTTACAAAAACTCTAGGAGTGGAGTGGCAGGAGGAGATGTAGAACTAAAGGTGGGAAATGTTCAGGAAATGTTCATATATAGCGATATGCAATAGATAAAAGGTGATTTCCCTGTATCAGATATAAAATCTTTTGTTTATCTTTTAAATACTTTCACAAACTGACCCTTTCCTACCTTTTTTAATCCATGCTTATTATGTTTGTCTCCCCTCTACATTAGCTTCTACTGCTCTCACTAATCAGTCATTCATTCAGCAAGCAATTATTAATTGTCTACTATGTGTCAGTACTGAAGATACTAAGCAAAACAAAGAGAGTCCCAGTACTCAGAGAGTACATATTCCAATGGAGACAATGTACAAACAGTTACTTATAGACCAGATACTCTGTAACTTGGAGGTAATCTCAGATGGAAGGCACAAGCCTGCATTAGTATTCATGCTGCAATGTATGGCAATGGAGGGGGAAGGACAATCAAAGTATTACTGTAAACATTTGTTGTATCTTAAAGAAAGCCAGGAAAACCAAGAAGAGAAGTGAAGAGGAAGAGAGTCCTGGTCTTTAGGACAGCCAGGGGAAAGACATGATTTGGAAAGAACTACTTCTTCTTGAATAATGTCTCTGGAGCAAAAGCTATGTAAAGGGGAGTCAAGTTGTTAAGTACTGACTTAGCACTTAGTAAGAACCTAATATCTCATTATCTCATTAGCACTTAGTAAGAACCTAAAAATGTTCTGTTGAAAAAATTATATAATTTTCTATTCCTATTCATTTTTCCCAAAATATGTAAATTGTCTATATATTATATTTACCTTCTTAGTTTATTTCTTGTTTGATTTTATATATATATATATATATATATATATATATATATATATATATATATATATATATATATATATATATATATATATATATATATATATATATATATATATATATATATATATATATCTCCATTTGTGCATTTACTCTATCAGGATTATTACCCCTGCATTTTTTTTTTTTTTAATTTTGGCTGAAATATAATAGATTGTGCTCCGACCTCTTTTTTTCATTCTGTGTGTCTCTCTTTTTCAGGTACATATTTTTAATCAATACATTGCAGGATAATGGCTTTTGATATACTTTGTTACATGTTTCTATTTTATGGGAGAGTTCTTCCCATTAACATTCACCATTATAATTACTATTTCTGCATTTCCCTCCATCCTAATCTTCCTCTTGTCTTCCTCCCTTCTTTAATCCTTTGCCATTCACCTATGTTTTGCTCCTGTCTCCCACTTCTCATTACTCAAAGTGTCAGGAATCTTTGAATATCTGGGCATCACACATCTAAGAATAGATTGCGTCCCTTTTGACAAAGTTTACATAATCTCCTCCCCTCCTACTTCCCTGTAATTTTCTTTTATTTGACAGATTATGTATATTATTCCTTTTCTGAGGAAACACTGATTAGAGCAATGATCAAATTATGCCCATCACCCACACTCATATTGTCCATTCCAGTTTAATAGGTTTTTCACCTGTTCATGTGAAATAATTTATCATATTCTACATATTCCTTCCTTCTACATCCAGTATAGTCCTCTTTCTCATGCCTTTTCTTAAAATATTATTCCTTCCAATTCTTCTTATAGCCATACTCTTAATGTATACATTTCCTTCTAGCTGTACTACTTATAAGGATTACAAGAATTATTTTTTCTATGTAGGGATGTAAAGAATTGAGCTCTATTAATCTCTCATATTGTTCCCCTTTTAAAACTATTTATGCTTCTCTTGTGTCTTTATATTAGAGATCAATTTTTAGTTTAATTATGCTTTCTTTGAAAAAGCTTTAAATCCTTCTATTTCATTGAATGAGCATCTCCACAACAGATATATTATGTTTAATATTTCCAGGTAAGTGATTTTTGATTATAGTTTTTCCTTTGCCTTCCAGGATATTGTGTTTCATGACCTCTAACCTTCTGATATTGCTGGTACTAAATCCTGTCTAATCCTGATTGTAGCTCCCTTATATTTGAATTATTTTTAGTTATTTGCAGTATTTATTTCCCCTTGACCTGATACATCTGAAATTTGGCTATAATATTTTTGGACTCTTTATTTTAGTGCCTTTTTCCTAAAGTGATTGGTAGATTTTTCAAACACCTATTTTTACCTCTGGATCCATTTTATCAGGGCAGTTTTGCATGATAATTTATTGAAAGATGCTATCTAGGTCCTCTTTTGGATTCTTTCAAAATAGGGATATAAGCATTCTCACATTTAAAAGGATGCTATTTTTTTCTTTCCTATTTATCTTATGCTTCTTATGATTTCTGTATTTGAAGATCAAATTTTCTGTTCACCTCTGGTCTTTTCATGAGAAATGAATGAAAATCACCTGTTTCATTGAATGCCCATCTTTTTTGCTGAAAGATATATGCACTTTTGCTAGGTTGTTGATTCTTGCCTGTAGTCCAAATTCCTTTGTCTTTCAGGATATCAGATTCCAGGTCCTTTTGTCCTTTAAAGTGGAAGCTATTAGTCCTGTGTAATTTTGATTGTGGCTTTTCTTTATTTGAATTGTTTCTTTCTGGCTGCTTGCAGTATATTCTCCTTCATTTGATAATCCTGAAATATAATTATGATTCCTTGGCATTTTCATTTCAGGGTCTCTTTGAGGAGGTAATTTGTGAATTCTTTCAATAGTTACTTTACCCTCTAGTTCTGGGACATCAGGGCAGTTTTCCGTGATGATTTCCTGAAATATGAGGCCTAGGCTCTTTTTTTCAACATGTTTTTTCTGAAAGTTTAATAATTCGTACATCAGTACTTCCAGATCTATTTTTCCATGTCGCTTTTTTTTCCCCAAAGTAGTATTTTATATTTTCTTCTATTTTTCTTTTTTTTATTTGACTGATCTTTGAATTCTCAATGAGTGATTCACTTCCATTTGTTCAATTCTAATTTTTAGTGAATTGTTTTCTTCAGTTACTTTTTTAATCTCCTTTTGCATTTGACTAATTGAATTTTTAAATGAGGTGTTGTGTTCATTGATTTTTTTTTCCATTTCACAATTTCTGTTTTTTTTTTAATAAATTGGTTTCCTTTTCAAATGTATTTTTTTCCATTTTTTCAAATCTATTTTGTAAGAAGACATATGCTTTTTCCATGTTGATAAATTTATTTTTTAAGGAGTTGTTATTTGATTTTTCCATTTCACTAAATCTATTTCAAGGAGTTTTCTTAAGATAATTTCTTTGTTTCCTTTTCCAAATTCACTTGCAAAGTTTTCATTTTCTTTCCCCATTTTTCTTCTAACTTTCTTTTAAGATCCTTTCTGAATTATTCCAAGAGCTCCTTGTAAGATAGAAACCAACTAATATCACCCTTTGGAACTTCATGTGGAGCTGGCTTTCCCTTAGGATCCTCAGAGTTGAGGTCTATTCTCTTTCTCCAAAAAAGCTATCTATGATCAGAGTTCTTTTTGCATTTTTACTCATTTTTAAAAGGTTAAGGTCTGCTTTTAGGGCAAAGGGGATATTGTCCCAAGCTTCCTCTACAGGCAACAGTGGATTTAGATTGCTTTTGGGCAAGGCTGCTGACTTTCTTCTTGTGCTGGCTATGTATGGCCAAAACCAACATTATTCTACGGTTCAGAGACTCAGTATTTGCCTTTTGTAT
Source organism: Sminthopsis crassicaudata (assembly GCF_048593235.1). NCBI lineage: Eukaryota > Metazoa > Chordata > Mammalia > Dasyuromorphia > Dasyuridae > Sminthopsis > Sminthopsis crassicaudata. The sequence continues at coordinate 211,414,837 of NC_133617.1, read as the reverse complement.
TTGCATTGGATGTCTCATAGTGAATCTGCTGATCCACTGACTTGTAACCAGAGGAGTGTAGCCAATATCCCTGTATTTTGGCTAAGAGCCTCCTGATAGTGTTCCATGGCACATGAAGCCATACTACCCTGGATTCCTACACTGCTCCTATGCTATGAAATCTTCTTCTTCCTTTACTTCTTCCCCTAACCTCCCAGTGAAACAGGCCTTTCTGAAGTTTTTTCCAAAATATGCTAGAAATCTGTCACACTCCAAATACTTGTATGTTCTGTCACTTAAAAACCAGTGCAGAGGCCTAATTTTTTATTGATCTGAAGGACAGCAGGAAGAGCTCAGATAAAGACCTGTCTACTCTCCACCATCTTAACTTCACTCTCTCCCCCACCCACCCACACACATGCATACACATACTTTTCAAGAAGTTGTTTTCTTTAAGGATTTTTGCATCTCATTTTTCCATTTGGTCAGTAAGCAACTTTTGGCTCTTTTTAAAAACAATTTTTTTTTTCATCTCTCTGATTTTTTTCCCCAATTTTACTTATGTTTCTCTTATGTAATTTTTAAGCTCCTTTTTGAGCTCTTTCATGAGGTTTTTTTTTTTTTTTTTTTTTTGCTTGAAATCATTTTCCATTATTCTGTGAGGTTTTGCCCATAGGTATTCTGACTGTTTTCATCTTCTGAATTTGTGTCCTGATCATCACCATGATAATTTTCTACTGTCAAATTCTTTTTTGTTGTTATTTTTCCTCATGTTTTTTAGCTTTTTTCCTGTCTTTTAAATTTGAATTCTTTTTCTGAGATACTATCTTAGGATTCTTACACCAACAACTAGAGACTTTGTCTATTGTACTCATGTCTCCTTGATGCCCAAAGGGGACCCTTGTATCTGGTGTTGTTCTCAGAAGGTGGAACTGTGGAAACATTAGGAGTTTGTGTCTCACATGTGCTGAAGCCAGTGATCTGTTTCTGCTTTTCCAAGGAAATACAGTGAATCACAGGAGATCTAGTTACTACTGGAGTCTGTCCATTTCCTGGACTGTGCTAAGGTATATGGAGGATCCTAATGTTGGCATTTACCTGTTGGTGTTTTTGTTTTGTTTTTGTCTGTTTGTTTTCAGGATCTACTACTAGTTTGCTGAGGTGAGACTTGTTGGGACACTTCTTCACCTGAACTGTTACACCCTTATACCCAAGAGAAACAGCTGTTTCTTGCCAATCTTCCAAATGTCTTTGTTGTAAAAATTATTTCACCTTATCATTTTTGCAGTTCTGCTGTTCTAGGATTTATTTTGTATCACTACTTTATGGTTGTTTAAAGGGAGAGCTATGACAATTTACTGCTTACCCTGATATCTTCACTCCCAGAAGTTCTGTTTTAATGGTTCTTTTTATTTCATAGAATCATAAATTTTGGTTTAAACAATTCTAATTTTCAGAGAATATATTTTTGTGCAAAGTTCACAATGCATTCTTTTTTACAATTATAGAACTGTTACCTCATGTGCTGTTTCTTATTTTATTTCTTAAAGATATTCTAAAAATTGTTTTAAAATTCACTTTTTTTTCCTTTTGTCTATGATTACAATGTTAAAAAGTTATTTTTTTTTCTTCCAATATGAATATAATGGTATCTCTGGAATTAGCTTAATTATTTATTTTGTTTTGTGACATCCTGTAGTTACTCATCTTTCTATATTTATATGCCAAAATAGGACTTTTTGCCAGTCTAATCATTTTGTTCTTGCTCTATTTTGTATGATCCTACTTGATATAAACTCAGATTATTTGGTTTATTGGATTTACTTAGATCTCCTGAGTTTATGACATATCTTTAAGTTCCTCAATGTCAGATATTCAAGGGATATTTTTGACAACTTGCTCCAGACTGTCAGGGACTTCTGAACTCCTGGTATCTGGTGACTCAGGGTAGATTTCTGTCACTCATAGTCAGCACCAAAGCTCCTAATGTTGATTTACAACCATCCCGATATGAGATTATATATTTTCTCTGACATTTACTGGTTCTTTGATTATGGATACATTATTCAATATGTCTGAGCATCAATATCCTCCTCTATAAAATGGATATTAAAATGTATGAATTATATACCTCACAATGAAGCTGTAAGAAAGCTAGATGTCTAGATGTGTATAGTTATTGCCCTAGAGATTGGATGAGATGAATAAGAACAACAAAAGAAAGAAACTGAAGAAGAACAAGAAGAAGGAGAAAATATCAGATTGGCTATAATGATAGGAAAAAAATAATGATGAATGTTGGAGGGACTGTGGGAAAGCTGGGACACTGATACATTGTTGGTGAAATTGTGAAAGAATCTAACCATTCTGGAGAGCAATCTGGAATTATGACCAAAAAGTTATCAAATTGTGTATATCCTTTGATCCAGTAGTGTTACTACTGGGCTTATATCCCAAAGAAATACTAAAGACAGGAAAGGGACTTGTATGTGCTAAAAATGTTTGTGGCAGCCCTTTTTGTAGTGGCTAGACACTGGAAAATGAATGGATGTCCATCAATTGGAGAATGGTTGAGTAAATTATGGTATATGAAGGTTATGGAATATTATTGCTCTGTAAGAAATGACCAGCAGGATGAATACAGAGAAGCTTGGAGAGACTTACATCAATTGATGCTGAGTGAAATGAGCAGAACCAGGAGCTCATTATACACTTCAGCAATGATACTGTATGAGGATGCATTCTGATGGAAGTGGATATCTTCAACAAAGAGAAGATCTATTTCAGTTCCAATTGATCAATGATGGACAGAATCAGATACACCCAGAGAAGGAACACTGGGAAATGAGTGTAAACTTTTTGCATTTTTGATTTTCTTCCCAGGTTATTTTTACCTTCTTAATCCAATTCTTCCTGTGCAACAAGAAATTCGGTTCTGCACACATATATTGTATCTAGGGATATACTATAACACATTTAACATGTATAGGATTGCCTGCCATCTAGGGGAAGGGATGGATGGAAAAAGGGGAAAATTTGGAATAGAAGTGAGTGCAAGGGATAATGTTGTAAAAAAAATTACCCATGCATATGTACGGTCAAAATTATAATTATAAAATTAATAAAAATTATAAAATTAAAAATGATTAAACAAAAAAAAAAAGGAAGAGAAAGAAAAATAAAAAATAAAAAAAAATTATATCTTTTATATTGCTTATGTTTTTTATCAGCATTCTAGTAGTGGGTTCTCAGTATAGTTAGATTCACTCATTGATCCAAGTTTCTGCTAGATTACTTTGTAACTCCCATTCCCTATTACATAGACATCCATAGTTTTATTGGTATATGTTTAAACAGCTATCTGTAGGGGGAAAATTAATTGTATCCATGATATATTTTTCAATTTAATCTGTATTATTAAAATGTATAAGTTACTTCAGTCTCGATAATCAATGAAGATACTTATTCAAACTTAAAGCTATATTGTTTGTCAATTTCTGAGATGTAAGTCTATATGCTAAAAAAATTAACTACGGACTCTCATGAACTGGTTTAAGCTAATTACAGTTCACCATGAAATGTATCATTAATTTATCTTCATTTTTTCATCACAGAGACATTTCATTAAAAAACAGGATTATAGAAAGAAACATTTCCTTTTGTGATTTTTAAAAATTCAAACAGAGAAGATTCTGGAAAAATGGCAGAGTACAGTAGAAAATTCCAAGCTCTCTAAATCTTCCCCACAAAGAAGGAAAAATGGTGCTTCAGGGTTAGTGTAGAGCTACAAAGATAAAGAAAAGTTTCATTAGAAATTGTAGAGGGCTGGAACTCTGGAGAAGTATACTTAAAACAAGGACACTTATAACAAGGTGTTAACTTAGTGGAATTGATGAGATGATGGTTCTCTAGTTCACATATATTTAGTACTTAGCATGGTGATGTAATGGTTCTCTAGTTCACACATACTCAGTATACTGTAATGATGTAATTATAATAGGGTATTTAAGGGCTGAGTGAATTGGGGACAAGGTCAATCAGAGTAGACAGACTGAGAGAATAAAGACTTTAGAATCTATTGCTGACCATTTTCTTGGTGACTATCTTACTGAAACCAAGGCCCAGAAAGGGAAAAGAGAAGTCTAGGGCTCATCTCCAGAGAAAGATACTAAAACAACAATCACAACAATTACAGAAACAACAATAATAACAAAAAGTCCCTGTGATCTCAAAGAGTAATGTTGAGTTATCACCCTCCCAAAAAGAATTTACAAACAAAATGAGAATGAGGATTTTTATTTCAAATAAGAACAGTCCAGGAAAAATAAGAATATGAAAACAAAGTCAGCCAACCAGAAAAGGAAATCCAGAATTTTAAGAACTAAAATGTGTTCTTAAAAATTAGAACAGGACAAGGGGAAGCCAGCAAAGTTATATTTAAAAAAAAGAAATATAAAATAAAATATAAAGAATGAAAAAAAAAAAGAGAATGAGATATCTACCAAGAAAAAAAACAAAAACAAAACTGATGTGTAGAACAGATTAAAAAGAGAAAACAAAAATAATTGGAATACTTGAAAGTTATGATAAAAATATGAAGAATGTTGATACAATATTAAAAATATAATTAAAGAAAAATCGTTCTGAAGTGTTGGAAAAAGAGGAAAAAGTAGAAAGAGAAAAAAAAATAAATTTAAAAAATCCAATAATCACCACCTGAAAAAGATTCAATGAGGAAAACTTTCAGGAACATCATAGCTAAATTCTTAGACCCATAGGGGAAAAAGAAAATATTACAAGCATTCAGAACAAAACAATTGAAACATGGTGAAGCCACACTTAGAATCACATAAGACTAGTCATGCTGGTATACATAGAGAACCCCAAAAATTCAACTAAAAAGCCATTAAAAATAATCCACATCTTTAGCAAAGTTGCAAGATATAAAATAAATCCACATAAATCATCAGCATTTATATATGTCACTAACAAAGTCCAACAGTTAAAGTTACAGACAGAAATTCCATTTAAAGTAACTACTGATAGTATAAAATATTTAGGAATCTATCTGGCAAGGGAAAATCAAAACCTATATGAGCAAACCTACAAAACACTTTCCACACAAAGCAGGTCCGATCTAAACAATTGGAAAAATATTAAATGCTCTTGGATAGGGAGAACAAATATAATAAAGATGGAAATACTACCTAAACTAATCTATTTATTTAGTGGTATACCAATCACACTCACAAAAAACTATTTTAATGACCTAGGAAAAATAACAACAAAATTCATATGGAAAAACAAAAGGGCAGGAATTTCAAGTGAATTAATGAAAAAAAAAGTCAAATGAAGGTGGCCTAGCTGTACCAGATCTAAAATTATATTATAAAGCAGCAGTTAGCAAAACCATTTGGTATTGGCTAAGAAATAGACTCAGTGGAATAGGTTAGGTCCAAAGGACGAAATAATTAATAACTCTAACAACCTAGTATTTGACAAACCCAAGGATCCCAGCCTTTGGGATAATAACTCAATATTTGACAAAAATTGCTGGGAAGATTGGTAATTAATATGGCACAAACTAGGCATTGACCCACACTTAACACCATACACCAAAATCAGGTCAAAATGGGTTCATGACTTAGGAATAAATAATGAGATTATAAATAAATTAGAGGAACATAGGATAGTTTATCTCTCAGACCTGTGGAAGAGGAATGAATTCATGACCAAAGAAAAACTAGAGATCATTATTGATCACAAAATAGAAAGCTTTGATTATATCAAATTGAAAAGTTTTTGTACAAACAAAATCAATGCAGAGAAGATTAGAAGGGAAACAATAAACTGGGAAAACATTTTTACAGTCAAAGGTTCAGATAAAGGCCTCATTTCCAAAATATATGGAGAATTGGCTCTAATATATAAGAAATCAAGCCAATCTCCAATTGGTAAATGGTCAAAGGATATGACAATTCTCGGATACAGAAATGGAAACTATTTCTAGTCATATGAAAAGATGCTCCAAATCATTATTAATCAGAGAAATGCAAATTAAGACAACTCTGAGCTACCACTACACACCTGTCAGATTGGCTAGAATGACAGGAATGCAGCATGTTGGAGGGGTTGTGGGAAAACAGGGACACTGATACATTGTTGGTGGAACTGCAAATACATCCAGCCATTCTGGAGAGCAATTTGGAACTATGTTCAAAAAGTTATCCAAGTGTGCATACCCTTTGATCCAGCAGCATTGCTACTGGGTTTGTATCCCAAAGAGATCTTAAAGAAGGGAAAGGGACCTGTATGTGCAAGAATGTTTGTGGCAGCACTTTATGGTAGCCAGAAACTGGAAAGTATGTGGATACTCATCAATTGGAGATTGGCTGAAGAAATTGTGGTATATGAATAATATGGAATATAATTGTTCTGTAAGAAATGACCAACAGGATAATTTCAGAAAGGCCTGGAGAGACTTACATGAACTGATGATGAGTGAAATGAGCAGGAATAGGAGATCATTATATACTTCAACAACAATATTGTATGATGATCAATTTTGATGGATGAGGCCCTCTCCAACAATGAGATGAACCAAATCAGTTCCAATAGAGCAGTAATGAACTGAACCAGCTACACTCAGCGAAAGAACTCTGGGAAATGACTATGAACCACTACATAGAATTTCCAATCCCTCTAATTTTGTCTGCCTGCATTTTGGATTTCCTTCACAGGCTAAATGTACACTATTTCAAAGTCTGATTCCATGTAGGAAAATATAAAAAGAAAAATTATACAAATGGGCTGTGAGAGGAAGACCTGTCACAGAGGAAGTTGATGGTGAAGGGGAACTGGCCGTTCTATAACTCTACTATCATTGGAAATGAGTTAAAGAGGTAAATACATATATATATCATCAATTCAAAAAGAAAAAAGAGGGAGGGGGGGAGAGGATACAGATGTGGTTTTTAGAGGGAACCCTACTCATATCAGATCTAGGTTAAAGAGAGAGCAATATATACAGTTAGAAGGGTATGAAAGCCTTCTGAATTTATAAAGAAATAAATGGGGGAAGAAATAGGATAAGGGACTGTATAGAAATATGTGTAGATCAGTAAGAAAGGGATATGAGGAATATTTGAAAGGAGAATAGATTAAATAATAGGAAGGCAAGATAATGGAATAAAGCAGAAGAGTCAGAAGGGATAAGAAATAAGTGATAACATACAACATAATAATTAAGATCAGGAATAAAATTGACTAAGAATAAATAAGCAGGGGTAGTAATCATAAATATTAAAATTAAAGCTAAAATGTATTTAATCAAAAGAGAAAGTGGGGAAACTACAATACATATCATTCATATGTATCAATAATATTTTGCACTATTTAAAATGACTAGATAACATAAAGTTGGATTATTGCTGAGTTATAGGAAATGGTGAGTTGGTGGAGCTAAAAAATATACAAAGACTTGGACTTATGAAGGTTGATGTTATCCAACTTCAGAGAAACAGGACAAACACTTGTAGTACAGGTTTACATAGATGTACATGAATGTGTATGTGTCTATATGTGCATGATTACAGATATCTATGAATATATATGTATGTATGTACAAATATATTTGCATTTACTTATAATGTTCTTTTGGGAAGAGAAAGAAGGGAGGAAGATTTAAACATACACAGAGAACAACAACCACAACAATAAAAACCTCTAAGGAAGCAAAGAAAAGATGCTCTGAACAGAATTGTAGTATTTATTATATAAGCTTTCTTGAAATGGAAATTAATTGTTTTGTATTTTAAATATTCTATGTTATGTTCTGCATATGGCAAATTTTTCCTTTTTCCATTTTGTATTTAAATTATAAATAAATAAAATTATTCCAAACTGTAATAATTCTTCTAAATATACTTTATAGTCTATTTATTTCAACGTAGTCCATTATGATTGAGAAGTAGGAAATAAGTAATTCTGCAGTTATCAATATATGAGCATTTTATTTTAAATTTACAGAATGTTTCAAGAAATGTAATTTTTCCACTTTTAAAGAATCATGATATTATATACTAGTTACTAAAAATTAGTCATTTTGATAATCCAGGCAGCAGAGCTGTTTTTATTAACCTTCAAACTAGCAGAATGACATAGTAGAAGAAAGTCAAAATTTACATAGAAATCAGTTCTATAACCAAACCACTTCTTAATGAATTGGTACTAAGTTATTATAACCAGTTAAGCTCTATATAATCAGTATTATACTTGTTATTTCCTGATGGTAAGTATCACTCTTTTCCTTCCCAATAGTATTATTAATCTGACAGAACTTTTACTGGGGCTGTTATGAAGATTGATGAGATAATATTTTTAAAATACCTTGAGGTTCCAGGAAGAAATTAAAAGAAAGTGAAAATGTTACTAATATAGTTTTAGCACTTCCTAATAGAATCAGAGAAATGATATTAGATATTTGATAGAATTAGATAGAATTAGGAACGAACTGTTAGAATTAGAATTGACAATCCTTTTTTCACTTTGTCCTTTTCAAATTTTAATTTGTTAAATAAACATTGAAATTTCAAATGCATTGTGGAGGAAATGTTGAACTTTGAGGAATCAGAAAAGATTTGGATTCATATTTTTTCTCTGATATTCACTAATTTGTATGGTTGCAAGATGGGGAAATTAAGACTCAGGGAAATGACTGTTCTATTATCACACAAACTAAAAAGGATCAGAGGCACGAATTTAATTAATCTATCCTAAGATACCAAACCCAGCACTTCCTCTGCTAGACTTTAATAAATATTTTGGAACTTTCAACTCACAATGTTGTTGTGATGATCAAATGATAAAATTATTTGTAAAAGGACATGTTTCTATGTAAGCTTTCAGAATGTGCAAAATTTGATCTTTGTCACTGGAGGAATTATAAAGCATTAAAAAAATAAAAGCCTGGACTTCCGGCCAAGATGGCAGAGTGGAGGCAGACAGCTGCTTGAGCTCCTCGTTTTCTCTCAGAACTTACTTCATGACAAGCCTCAGACTTAATGTTTGACCCAGAAAGAAATCCACAAATAATCATCAAGAGAAGAAATCCTTGAAAGTCTCCAGAAAAGGTCTGTGTTTGCTCGTGGGAGGGTCAATCAGACTGGGCACAGACTGAGGGCAGGCAGCCAGAGCAAGACAGGCAGCTCACACAGCTCAGACCAGAGGGGGAGGGGTGTGATCTCTGCCATTTCTGTGAAAGGGCTTTTGCCCCAGTGTGGATGCTCCGTCTTGGCAGCAAGCCAGGAGCAGCGGAGAGGGTGTAAACACCAGAGGTGAAGATTAAACCCCCAGAAAGCCAGCTTCTCTCAGAGCCAGGCCACCCCCAACCCCCACCTGGACTGACTCAGTGCATTCTCGGAGCCTCAGAGCACAGACTCAGTACAGTCATTGCTGTTCTATTAGTGGCTCTCTGCTGCCCTACCCCCAGTCTGTAGAGGAAGCCCATTAACACCATCCAGCCCCATCCCCAGCAAAACAGACCAATTGTTTCTCTTGTCAGTTTGTTTTCTTTGATTCCTGCTCTGACAAAATGAACAAAAAATTCAAAAGGGCTCTAACCATTGACAGCTTCTGTGTGGAGAGGGAGCAGACTTCAAATGCTGAGGAGACTAGGAACAGACTGTCCCCAGATGTATCCCCTGGGAGGGATATAAGCTGCTCCTCAATACAAAAGAACCTCATAGAGGAAATCAAAAAGAGAGAGCTCATAGAGGAAATCAAAAAGAGAGAGCTGGAAGAGAAATGGTAAAAGGAAAGGGAAGCTTGGCAAGAGAGCCTGGAGAAGTCATCCCATGCATTCAAAGACAGAGTGGATAAAGAAATCAAATCATTGAGAAACAAGATTAGTGAGCTGGAAAAGGTAAACAACTCCAAGGAAAACAGGATTAGTGAGCTGGAAAAGGTAAACAACTCCAAGGAAAACAGGATTAGTGAGCTGGAAAAAGAAATCAGCTCTCTAAAAAATAAAATGGATAAAATGGAAAAAAAAAATTATCATAAAAAAGTGTAAAGTGGTGGTACTACATCTCATGAAGAGGCAAAGGTAACCTATTATATCTGAGAGAAAGAAAGGAGGGAGGTGAACATAGCATGTATCAATAGACATTCGATTTATGGTGAAACTTCTTCCACTTCATTGAAAAGTGAAAGGGAAGGAGTAAGCTAAGGGGAAGGGAATACAGTAATTTCGAGGAAGAGGGGTAAAATAAGGGGAGGATCTTTAAGGTGGGGGAGGGATCCTAAAAAGGGAGGGCTGTGAAAAGCAAGTGGTGTTCACCAGTTTAATACAGGATAGGAGGGTAAAAGGGAAGGAAAGGGGAAAAGCATAAGCAGGGGTTAATAGGATGGCAAGCAATATAGAATTAGGGCTTCTAACCATAAATGTGAATGGGGCAAACTGCCTCATAAAGAGGAAGCAGTTAGCAGACTCCATTAAAAGTCAGAATCTTACTATATGTTGTTTACAGGAAACACACCTGAAACAGGGTGAGACATTCAAATTAAAAGTAAAAGGGTAGAGCAGAATCCATTATGCTTCAGGCAAAACCAAAAAAGCAGGAGTAGCCATCCTCATCTCAGATCAAGCAAAAACAAAAATTGATCTAATTAAAAGAGATAAGGAAGGGCATTATATCCTGCTAAAGGGAAGCATCAATAATGAAGCAGTATCAATATTAAACATATATGCACCAAGTGGTGCAGCATCTAAATTCTTAAAAGAGAAATAAAGAGAGCTGCAAGAAGAAATAGATAGCAAAACTATAATAGCAGGAGATCTCAACCTTGCACTCTCAGAATTAGATAAATCAAACCACAAAATAAATAAGAAAGAAGTCAAAGAGGTAAATACAATACTAGAAAAGCTTGATATGATAGATCTTTGGCGAAAGCTAAATGGAGACAGAAAGGAATATACTTTCTTCTCAGCAGTTCATGGAACCTATACAAAAATTGATCATATACTATGGCATAAAAACCTCAAAATCAAATGCAGTAAGGCAGAAATAGTAAATGCATCCTTTTCAGACCACAATGCAATCAAAATTACATTTAATAAAAAGCCAGGGGAAAATAGACCAAAAAATAATTGGAAACTAAATAATCTTATACTAAAGAATGATTGGGTAAAAGAGCAAATCATAGACATAATTATTAACTTCACCCAAGAAAATGACAATAATGAGACATCATACCAAAATGTGTGGGATACAGCCAAAGCAGTAATAAGGGGAAGTTTTATATCTCTACAGGCCTACTTGCATAAAATAGAGAAAGAGAGGGCCAACGAATTGGGCTTACAACGAAAATTGCTAGAAAAGGAACAAATTAAAAACCCCCAGACAAACACAAAACTTGAAATTCAAAAAATAAAAGGTGAGATAAATAAAATTGAAAGTAAAAAAAACTATTGAATTAATTAATAAAACAAAGAGTTGGTTTTATGAAAAAACCAACAAAATAGACAAACCCTTAGTAAACCTGATTAAAAAAAGGAAAGAGAAAAAGCAAATTGTTAGTCTTGAAAATGAAAAGGGTGAACTCACCACTAATGAAGAGGAAATTAGAACAATAGTTAGGAGCTACTTTGCTCAACTTTATGCCTATAAATTTGATAACTTAAATGAAATGGAAGAATTCCTTCAAAAATATAGCTTGCCCAGATTAACAGAGGAAGAACTAAGTAGTCTAAATAGTCCCATCTCAGAAAAAGAAATAGACCAAGCTATTAACCAACTTCCTAAGAAAAAGTCCCCAGGACCAGATGGATTTACAGGTGAATTCTACCAAACATTTTAAAGAACAACTAACTCCAATGCTATGTAAACTATTTGAAAAAATAGGGATTGAAGGAGTCCTACCAAATTCCTTCTATGACACAGACATGGTACTGATACCTAAACCAGGTAGATCGAAAACTGAGAAAGAAAACTATAGACCAATTTCCTTAATGAATATTGATGCTAAAATCTTAAATAAGATATTAGCAAATAGACTTCATAAAATCATCCCCAGGATAATACACTATGACCAAGTGGGATTTATACCAGGAATGCAGGGCTGGTTTAATATTAGGAAAACTATTAGTATAATTGACCATATTAATAATCAAATTAATAAAAACCATATGATCATCTCAATAGATGCAGAAAAAGCATTTGATAAAATCCAACATCCATTCCTACTAAAAACGCTTGAGAGTATAGGAATAAATGGACTATTCCTTAAAATAATAAGGAGCATATATTTAAAACCTTCAGTAAACATCATATGTAATGGTGATAAACTAGAACCTTTCAGAGGATTTTTATACATTAGCAACACAATCCAACAGCAAGATATACAAAGAGAAATTCCATTCAAAATAACAGTCGATAGTGTAAAATATTTGGGAATATATCTACCAAAGGAGAGTCAGGAATAATATGAGCAAAATTACAAAACACTTGCCACAAAAATAAAGTCAGATTTAAATAATTGGAAAGACATTCAGTGTTCTTAGATAGGCCAAACGAATATAATAAAGATGACAATACTCCCCAAACTAATCTATTTATTTAGTGCTATACCAATCAGACTCCCAAGAAACTATTTTAATGACCTAGAAAAAATAAAAGCCTAATTTTGATCTTCATTAAATTTGAAATTTTATGAAATTAAGTGATACCATGTATTTATGAATAACCAGAATAATAAAAAATAATATAAGTAAGCATATTTAAAGAAATGAAAAAGAAAATGTGCTATAGAGAAAATATCTTGGATCTGGTTATTGGAACTGAGAAGGAATTCAAAAGAAGGTAAAGAAAGGAAAGTATTCCTGGCCTAGTTAACTGCATGATCAAAGACAAGGAGATGGGAAAGTTTAGATTATATAGCTTCTTCTACAACTGTAGTTAAGTAACTGTACGTTCTTTGTACTTATTTCAGCAGAGGTAAAAAGGAACCTAATTCTTTTTCAAAAAATTTATTTTACTTAAAGAAACAAAAACAAAAAAACCAGAAAAGGAACACAAAACAAAATGAAATAAATCAAAAGAGAACATTGCCATGTGCCCAGCAGAACATCAGGGAGGATTCTAAATATATAAACATAAATGCCAGTATATATATGTATATATATATATATATATATATATATATATATATATATATATATATATATATATATATATATATATATATATTAGTAGAAGAAATTATATTCATGAGTGTCCATCTTTTCTTTTCTTTCTTATAAACTATTCTTTTGTTCTCTGGTGCATATCTTATTTACTTTATTCTTTCCCCCCTTTCATCCCCACCCTCTCAAGAGGGCTATAATTAAGATATATATTATGTGTATATATATATATGTATATGTATACATATATACATATATGTATATATACATATATGTATATATTTATATGTATACATATATACATATATGTATATATATATACGTATACATATATATATATATATATATATATATATATATATATATATATATATATATATATATATATATATATATATATAGTCTATTTAATCTATTCCTGGGTGTGTTTTGTTTTTTTTTTTTTAAGTTTTCTGAACAATGAGCTCTCATCCTCCCTCTAATGTCTCTATATTCCTTCTTCTTCTGCATCTTATTTGATATAATTACTATTTTTACCTTAATTCTCCTTCAATCTTTCTTTTAAGCTTTTGGATTGTTGATATTAATCTTAAATGAATGTTATAAAATTCCCTTGTAAGAAAAACAAAACAAAATAACAACTTATCCATGTTCAGTTCCTTGAAGCTGATCTTTAATATTGGCTCTTACATGTTGAATTTTCTGTTAAGTTCAGGTTTAATTAATAGAAATTTCTAAAAATCTGCAAGTTCATTGAATGTGCATTTTTCTTGTTTAATAATTTTGCTGATTTGATATTTTTGGCCACAGGACTAGTTCTTTTGATTGTCAATAAATATGATTCCATGACTAGCAGTCTTTTAGTGTGGATGGTGATAAGTCCTATACAATTCTAATTGTAGTTCCAGTGCATTTTAATTGTTGTTTTGTTTGTTTGTTTGTTTTGTTTTTATTTTTGCTTTTTTGTTGTTGTTAATGCTGTTGTTTTTGTTTTTTCTTTTTGCTTACAAAATGTTCTCTTTGACCTGGGGATTCCAAAATTTGGCAATAATATTCTTATGTGTTTTCCACAGAGGTTCTTGTTGAGGTGGTCATTGTGGATTTTTCCTATTTCTACATTCTCCACATGATCATTTGCTCAAGGACAATTTTCTTGGTTCTTGGATTATTTCGATTATTTCTTGCATTGTTGTGTCAGAGTCCTTTTTTTTTTTTTTTTTTTTGTTCACAACATTTAGACAGTTCAATTATTCTTATATTTTCTCTTCTTGATCTGTTCTCCAAATCTGTCTTTTTTCTTAGTAATTTTTTCACATTCTATACTATTTGTTCATTCCTCATAACCTGTTTTGTATGTCTTGGTCTGTCATAGCTTCACTGGGTTTTCCTTGCCCAAATTTATTTTTTTAATTGAAGCTTTTTAAATTTCAAAACATATGAAAGAATACTTTTTCACCATTGAATTTTGCAAAACCTTGCCTTCCAATTTCTTTTCTCCTTACCCCCACCCCCTTCTCTAGATGCAAGTAATTAAAATATGTTAAACATAGGAAAATATATGTTAAATCTAATATATGCATACATATATCTTGCTGCACAAGAAAAATCAGACCAAACTGGAAAAGAAAATGAGAAAGAAAATAAATTCAAGCAAAAACAAGCTGTGTTGTGATCCAGACTCAATTGCCACAGACTTCTCTCTGGGTGTAGATGGCTCTCATCATCATAAGATCATTAGAATTGGTCTAAATCATCTTATTTTTGAAAAGAGCATCTCCATCAGAATTTATCATGGTATAATTTTGTTATTGTTGTGTGCAATGATCTCCTGGTTCTGCTTATTTCACTTAGCATCAGTTCATGTAAGTCTTTCTGGGTCTCTCTGAAATCATCCTGCTGATCCATTCTTATAGAACAATAGTATTCTGTAAGATTTATACACCACAACTTATGCAGCTATTCTCCAAATGATGGGCATCCACTTAGTTTCCAGTTTACTTGCTACAAACATTGTTGCTTCTGGATCAAAGGATATGTGCAGTTTGATAATCTTTTAAACAGAGTTCCAAATTTCTCTCCCAAATGGAAAGTTCATAATTCACAATTTCACCAATAATATATTAGTTCCCCATTTTCCCCACATATCCTCCAACATTCCTTATTATCCTTTCCTGTCATTTTAGCCAATCTGAGAGGTGTGTAATGGTACCTCAAGAGTTGTCCTAATTTGCATTTCTCTGATCAATAATGATTTAGAGACCTTTTCATATGACTAGAAATAGTTTCAATTTCTTCATCTGAAAATTTTCTGTTCATATCCTTTGACCATTTATCAATTGGAAAATGGTTTGAATTCTTATAAATTTGAGTAAATTTTCTATAGATTTTACAAATGAGGCCTTTATCAGAACCCTTCAATATAAAATTGTTTCCCAACTTGTTGATTCCCTTCTAAGCTTATCTGCATTAGTTTGTTTGTACAAATACTTTTTAACTTAAAATAATCAAAATTATCCATTTGGTGTTTAATAATGAGCTCCAGTCCTTCTTGTGTCACAATTTCCTTCCTCCTCCACAGAACTGAGAGGTGAACTATCCTACGTTCCTCTAATTTGCTTATAATATCACTCTTTATGTCTAAATCATGAACCCATTTCTACCTTATCTTGGTATATGGTGTTAGGTGTGAGTCAATGCCTAGTTTCTACCATAACTAATTTCCAATTTTCTCATCAGTTTTTGTCAAATGGTGAGTTCTTATCCCATAAACTGGGGTCTTTGGATTTGTCAAACACTAGATTGCTATAGTCACTGAATATTTTGTCCTGTAAACCTAGATTATTCTATGCTACTTCTTAGTACCAAATGATTTTGATAACTGCTGCTTTATCTTATAGATTTAGGTCTGGCACAATTAGACTACTTTCATTGGCAGTTTTTTTTTTTTTTCATTTATTCCCTTAAAATTCTTGAGCTTTTATTCTTCCAGATATAATTTGTTATTATTTTTTGTAGGTCTGTAAAATAATTTCTTGAGAGTTTGATTGGAATAAGTGGATTAAGTAAGTAAATAAGTAGAGTAAGTTAGGTAATACTGTCATTTTTATTATATTCCCTTGGCCTACCCATGAGCACTTGATATTTTTCCAATTGATTATATCTGACTTTATTTGTGCGGAAAGTGTTTTATAGTTGTTTTCATATAGTTCCTGATTTTCCCGTGACAAAGAGATTTTCAAATATTTTATACTATCAGAAATTCCAGTTCTAATTTTTAAAGATTTATTTTCATCTTTGAGATTCTGTGTCTCCATTTGTAGTCAGTTAACTTTTTTCATAATCTTTTTTTTTTTTTTTTTACTTTTTCCAAAATGTCTCTCATTTGATTGATTTTTAAATTCTTTTTTGAGTTCTTCTATAAATTCTCTCTGGGCAAGGAGCTATTTCATGTCACTCTTGGGGGGTAGAAGCTTAGAAATTTAATTTTTTTTTTTTATGAATCTGGCATAGGTTTTGCAAATAAAACCAAACCCGTCAACAAAATTTTATGGTTAGCAAAAGTATTGAAGATAATGTCAATGTCATTGCCATTTACAGGAAAGTCCCATACAAGTATTATCAGTGCATATGCTTCCAAGATTAAAAAAAAACCCTGATGAAGAAAATTTTTATGAAGACCTGGAGACTCTCATTATCAACATGCTAAATGAGGACAATTTTATGTCTGAGTAACTTTAATAAAGATTAGGCACAAATTACCAGACATGGAAGAGAGTCTTTGAGAGAAAACAAAATGGAAATATTAACTGCAGTGGTGACATTACTAAATATTTGTGCATTTCATGACCTAATATTAACATTACACTGTTCTTTATTTAGCTAAATCCAGTAAAATTTCATTGATGTATCACTGCAGCAAGCATTAACATTAATATGCTATGTGATTTTTAACAAGAAAAGGTAGACAGAATGTGAGAATGAAGCTAATGTTTGGCAAAGACTATGTAATAATCACAGACATCCTCTCCAAGCTAAATATTTGCATTCAATAAAACCAGTGGTCCCAAAACAATATGACTACCAGAAAACTTAATGTCTATGCAGGGGTTATCAAACTATAGGCAGAGGGCCAGATGCGGGGGCTGAGGACATTTATGCAGCTCGCCGGGTTATAGCTGGGCTGAGGGGCAGACAGAGTGTGAGTTTCTGTTTTTACTATAGTCCGGCCCTCCAACAGTCTGGGGACAGTGAACTGGCCCCCTATTTAAAAAGTTTGAGGACCACTGGATAAATTAGTGGCTTCTCTTGTCAGTAATAGTTTCTTGAAGGGATAGTCAAGCTAGTAAATAGTTACCAATAGTAGAATAGAAAAAAAAAAAAAAGTGGACTCCTTTCAGAGATTTGGTGTACAGAAATACATTACTCCTCATAAATACCAGGATTAGTTTGAGGAAAATTATGGGAAAATTTAGAAATTGCTAAAGACAAAGTGAAAACTCCATAGGCTTTACCAGCAGGAGAGTTAATATATATCTAAGAAGGTAGTGTTTAATTTCATCAAAAGCAAAATGCAAGCAAAGTTTATTTATAGATGCAGGATTCTTAGTTCAGTAAGAAGGCAGGTGCAATTAAGTTTTATAATGATAGTAACAGTCTAAAACATTTCTGTGATGCCCTGAAGGCTATTAAGGGTCAAAAACACTATATTTCAACTTCTACCTTCTGATGAGACCATATTGATTAGTGATTACTGATAACTATATGATCCTGGAGAGATGGCCTGAACACTTTCATAGTGTTCTCAACAGATTATTACCAACCAATACTGAAATCAGTTTTTGAAAACATATACCTCAGGTTGAAGTCAATCTCTCTCTAGACAAATTTCCAAAAGAATAAGAGGTTTTGAATGCCATTTGGGGCCTTACTTGTGAAAAAATGTCTGGTACTTAATTTATTCCAGCTGATATTTACAAGGTAGTGGGTCCACCATTCATCCAAAAGCTGATTAAATTTTCCAGTTTATATTGCAGGAGGATATTATCCCCCAGGAGTTCAAGGATGCTTTCATTGTCCATTTATATAAAAGTAAAGAGAATTGACTGTCTTGTGACAATCTCAGTGGGGTGAGATCTCTCTCTTGGTCATTGTTGGCAAGAGTTTTGTCAGAATCTTTTTTCATAGGCAGATCCTTAACCTGAAAAATGTTCATCTTCTTTTGACCAATGTATCTTCAGAAATAGTCAAGGAATTGTCATCTGAGAACCAGTGTGATTTAGAAATAGCTGAGGAGTGGTTGATATGATGTTTGCTTCCTGACAACTTCAAGATAAATGCTGGGAACAAAACAGAGGTCTGTATACAATGTTTGTCAATCTGACCAAGGTCTTTGATACTATCAGTCATGAGGGCTTACAGAAAATTATGTCAAAATTTTGTTGTCCTGAGAAATTTATATATCAATTTCATGCTGACATCCTTGCCTGGGTTCGGTTAAAGGATGATGCTCTTATGTTTTCCCCATTAAGTAATAGGAAATGTCTTTAAAATAAAGTAAAATAAAGAGTAAGTAAAAGCTGTGTGCTTACTCCCATGCCTTTTAGCTTGATGTTTTCAGGAATGTGTTCAGACTTTCAACTAGGCCATCAAGGTCAGCTGTTACAATTATGGTAAGTTATTTAACTTGGAAAAAGCTAGAAGGCAAGCCTAAAGTTGAGAGAGAGAATTGGTGCATGGTTTGTTTTTTTGTTTGCTTTTTTGGATTTTTTGTTTGTTTTTTCTCCACAGATGCTTATATACTTAAAATAACCTCTGAGCCTGAGATGCAACAAAGTGTGGATTGATTCTTTGCTGCTTGTGCCTTTGTCTTAAAAATCAAGACCAAGTCACAGGTTCTCCACCAGTCAGCACCATATCATCCATATGTTTAATCATTGTTTACAACATTTGGAAAGAATTTAGATATTGTGGAGAAGTTAATTTATCTTGTCAGTATGTTTTACAGGGATTTACACATAGATAAGGCAGTTAATGCACTCTTTTTTCAGAGCTAGCTCATTGTTTGGGAGGCTCCAAAGAAATGTATGGGAAAGAAAAGGTTTAAAGCACTTGCCAAACTGAATGTTCATAAAGTCATTATATTGTTCTCATTGATATATATATATATGCCTATAAAGTCTGGACAGTACACACAACTGTCAAGAAAGTGAATTGTTTCCATTTGAATTGTCTTATGAAAATTCTGAAGATCACTTGGAAAGATAAGGTATGGCTAGAGAAGACTGAAATCTTCTGTAGAAGTGCATAATTCTGATTGGCTTGCCACATTATTCAAATGCCAAACTGTTTGCCTAAAAGACTAATTTGCAGAGAACTAACAGCAAAGCAACACTCACATGGAAGTCAGAAGAAGGGATAAAAGAATATTCAGAATTTTTCTGAAGAACTCCGGAATTGTATGACATAGCAAAGGACTAGGAAACACCAAATTATTCCAGTCTCTTTGCCAAGAGAACCCCAAATGGGGTCATAATAATGTAGACATGACTAGAAAATGACTAAACTACAAAAATGTATGTGAAACATTTTGCAAAACTTGGGTTATGTAATTGAGCTTTTACATTTATAATAATCAGGATACAAAATTTATATTAGTCTTACAACATAATTCATAGAGGGCCTATCTTAGAGTTATCACAAATTGCATTAATATCTGGCCTCTTACAATTGTTAGCAAGGTGAAACTGAATTAGTCACTTAACCTTTCCCTGCTTCAAGGCTCTAAATTTAAGAGAAAGTGAATGGAGGCTATTTATACAGGAGGAATTGCTTAACTTAAAGAAGTCACAGGAACAGACTCAAATAACAATACATTCTTTAGATACTATATACTCTTTATATACTGTATATACTCTGGTCAAATACAACATCAACATTAGAGGAATTCTGTATTTTTCTGCCTACTAATGTCCCATACACTGTAATAAAGATTAGAGGTCTTGGTATGAGTAATAGGGTTTGGCTGTAATTATACTAAATCCCAGTTACTCCCCTGCTCATGACTTCAACACTACCAAATTCTGATTAGATTTTATACAAATGAAATAAGATAATCAAAGGAAAAGTACTTAATACACAATCGTTCCTGTTTCCAAATGACATCATGGCTTTCAAATTTCTCTTGAATAGATTAAAGAACTGCCAATACTAGGTTTTCACTGTTTCAGGTATATAGCCAAAAACAAACAAACAAACAAAACACAACACAACTGTGTCAATTCAGTTGATAGCCTCCCACCTCACAGATCATCTTTAGTATTTGATACTATTTCCACCCACTTTCTCTTTTATTATTCACCATTGTATTGCTTATATTTATTTCTTATATCTTATATTTTCCCCCTCTTTAACCTATTTTTATTATGAGTAGATTTCAGAACTAACAGCTCTCCTCCCCTATTTAATTCCTCTTGGTCAGTTCTTGGTTTCATAACTCATTCATATAGCATAATTACTATTTTTACCTTTTTTAAATGGTTTTGCTTTTTAGATTCACAACATTTTCAGTTCTGACTCAATCTTTCTTTTGGAGTACCCAATATGAGTGTCAATTTTGGATATAAAATTTACATTTCCTCTTATTATAAATAAACAGTATGTTCTTATTGAGTCCTTTAAATTTCTCTTTGATATTGGCTTATATATGTTTTATATTCTATTGAGTTCAACCCTGTTTGAAACAAAATCCTGAAAATCTGAGAGTTTGTTTAGTTTTAAAATTCAATATTGTACTTAATTTTGCTGGATGTAATAAATTTTACCTTAACCGTAATACTTTTGATTGTTGATATATAATATTCCATGACCTGTGATCTTTTATTGTAGCTGCAGATAAACCCTATACAAATCTAATAGTTACTCCCGCATACTTAAAATCTATTTTGTTTTGTTTTGTTTTGTTTTTGTTTTTTTCCCCACTGCTTCTAGTAAAAATTTTCTCTTCAATTTGGAGGTATTGAAATTTAGCAATGACATTGCTATATTTTCCTTGTAGGATCTCTATGATGTAGGTGATTGATGAGTTTGTTTTTCTATTTGTACTTTTCCCCTCTTGTTCTATCAATCTGGAAAATTACCTTTGATTATTTTTTATATTATTGTGTCCAAGATAGTTCAATTTTTCTTATATTTTCTTTTCTTGATCTGATTTCCACGTCTGGTGTCCTCATTTTTTTTCAATTTTTGTCATTCTTTTTTAGTTTGTGTTATTTTTTGGTCTAATAGCTTCACTGCCTTCCCCAGCCCATTTATAATTTTCAAAGACTCATTTAAGATTCTGTATCTTCCTTTCTAGTTGGATTTCTTTTCATACACTTCCTATTTTTCTCAGCATATTATTTTTTGTTGTTTGTCTGTTTTTTCCTCAGTCTCTTTCATTTGATTTTAAAAATCTTTTTTGAATTCTACTATAAATTCTTTCTGGGCAGACAACCATTTAACATTATTCTTTGGGATAAGAAAGGATTTTTTTTTTAATTTTTTTTATTTCAATGTGTTTATCTAAAGAAGAATCCAGATCTTCCTTATTTCCATAGTAACTTTCTATGGTTGTGTTCTTTTGACCTTATCAATTAAAAAAAAAAAAAAAAAAAAAAAAAGGATTTTTAGTAATCACCTCTAGTCTTGGGGTGAGGGATGGTACTTCTGCCTTCACTTTAGTTCTATTGTCTGGCCAAGTTGACATTCTATTTGAGTTTCACACATATTACAACATATATTTTCATTATACTAGTCATCCTCTTTGCAAGAAATGTACTTACTTCTCACAACTAATAAAATCCCATTTTGCTCTGTCTGACAAATAAGTAATATTATTTAGAAAGCCTAAAAATACTTGCTGATTTGACTTAATTTTCCCATCAATACAAAGATGAAGCACAAATGTCTTATAAAGCCTCTCATTATATCCTACAACTGCTCATACCTTCCCTCTCTAATGATCTTATGCCTATTTTTTCGTATGTTGTTTTTATATTGTAATAGACTAATTTATGCATGTAGTTCTTATTTTCATTCCCCAAAACTATTAATAGGTAAGTCACTAGGTAAGTTAGAAAAATTACATCAGATTTTGTTTTTCTATTCTCAAATGCCTAATGCAATCCCTTAAAAAGTATCAAATAATGTAATAAATTTTCTTGATTAATGTTTTTATTTTAAAAAATATTACTTTGTACCATCTAATCACAAAAAAGATTCCCTCCCTTTCTTGCTGATGAAACTATATCACTTCTCATCTGTGATTCTTTAGGCTTCTTGGGTATATTTGTTATTGGATGCTTAAGAGCAGCTTTTGTCCTAGAAAAAGTTTGGGGTTTTGCTATTTCTTTATTATTATTATTATTGTTTTGTTTTGGCTACATACTAAGGGAAAATTATTCTAGCTATTACAAAATTATATAAGGTTTATTTTTAGTTGCCAGCATTATATTACAAAGTAATTTTCTCAATAATTCAAATATAATGGGTGGATAAATTTGAAAGCTTTGCCTCTTATGTATTGATTTATTTTATTCAGTGAAAATCCTTTTTTTTCCTGTTCAGTGAAAATCCTTTGTCCTGTTCAATAAATTGTATGTACTGCCTATAGTAATGCTAACTGAAATATGTGCTATTTTCCTCTCCTCTAGTTATAAATTAAACTATTCTTAAAAAAAAAAAAAAAAAAAAAAAAAAAAAAAAAAAAAAAAAGCTATACAACTTTGTCCAGAATACATTTAATAGGAGATTGTGGAAGGCAATATATATATGAAGTGTGGAAGATTCATATTTTAAATGTTTTATTATTCTGACATATTTTATTGCATGGATCAGAAAGAACTGTTTGCCACTCATCTTCTCAGAAAAATGCTTTTGAAGGCATTATATTTTTTTATAACCTTGTAGGAAGTTGATCTTAATATTAACTTTTTTCTTTTATTCTTCCTTCCCTCTAATCCTCTCATTTTTTTTTTTTTTTTGGTCCAAGTCTAATGAGTATTGAAAACAAGTTTTTAGGGCATTATGTCTTTGCATTGTTGTCTACTATAACATATATTTGGCAATTTTGTTTTTTGTTCTTTCTCTGAGTATATCTCTGCGGCATGTGTAATGTTTCTAATTTCCCTTTTTTGCTCTCTGGAAACATCATTTCTAATTTCAATAGTTGTTCATCCTCTTTGTTTTCCCATAACATATGCAAAAGACATACAATAACCTTGCAGTTTCTCTGAGTTTCCTCACTAAATCTTCCCAAGTGTGCTTAGGGGGACAAATACAGGGCTCTACTTTACCCATTGCTATCATTCACAGCAGCTCTGAAAGAGAGACAGCTAATGATCTGATAAGAACTTTTAACTTTTGTATGTTTTGTTTGTGGATTTGATTTAATTCTTCAAAATTCTTCCTTTATCTCCTTTGCCAAAAGCAATTGAATCTTCCTGAGTCTAATTCCTCTCATTCTCTTCCTTCATTTGTTCCTTCGTTCCTTCGTTCCTTCGTTCCTTTCTTCCTTCCTTCCTTCCTTCCTTCCTTCCTTCCTTCCTTCCTTCCTTCCTTCCTTCCTTCCTTCCTTCCTTCCTTCCTTCCTTCCTTCCTTCCTTATTTTGTCCTACCTGGCAAAGTGGATAGTGCACCAAGCTCTGAAATTAAAAGACCCTGAATCAAATCAATCTCAGATGTTTCCTAACTGTATGCCTCAGTAGATAATTTTGTTTGATTCAGTTGTCTTAATTGTGAAATAAAGACAATAACAGCACCCTACTTGCAAGGGATTGTTTTTAGGATCAAATTTTTAAAGTGCTTAGCCAGTGTAGCACATAGTAACTGCTATCTAAATTCTAGTTCTTTATTTTATCATTTTTAGACTCCTTGTAGCTTATTTTCATCTTACTTTTTACTCTCTTTGTCTGCTCTTTCTCTTTGTCTCTAATCTAATGTAATAACAATGAAAGTGAAATATTCCTTCTAGCCCAGAACATTTATGATTTTCCTTCTGTCAAAACTCTTCCAGTCTCCTAAATTCATAAACTTGGCATTATCCTCACACAGTTTTTCTCCTGACATAACCATCACCTTAAACCAGGAACTCATCACTTCTTGTTTTTCATGCCTCACCTCTCTCCCTGCTTGAATCCATCCCTCTTCACAGCTTCCAAAGTGATTTTCCTTAAGTGCAGATCAGACATGTCATTTTCCTAATCAATAGGCAATATATTTCTATCCTCTACTGAATAAAATGTTAACTTCTATAAAAGATACTATAGAATAGCTTTGCTGAGTAAATTGGCAGTGCCAATAAGTGCTATTGTTTTATTGAAAATCCAATATTTATATTTTTTGCACAATGTGCAGAAACGTGTATTCTGTTAGCGTTTCCAAGCTACTGCAGCTGTTTTTCTTATTTATTTATATTATTTTACCTCCCCTTTATAGATAAAGTTCCAAATTGCCTTTTGTCATACCTGCGTGTTTAATGGAGTGATAAAGAAATTCTGGATTACTTTTGTCTCAAGTATTACCTCAGGTACTTCTCAGAAAACCAAAAACACCTTGAATCTGCATTTGATAGAAGTTATGTCCAATGTGATTCAACTAATACATGTACACAATCATAGGAGTAAATATTTAGAAATAGAAGAACCCTTCAAGATCATTAAGTCCAAGCTCCATATTTCATAAATGAAAATGCCAACACAGTAACAAGTTTCCCCAGACTTGCTTGCTTTTCATCTTTGTTTCTTTAGTTCCTAGCACAATTGTTGGCAGATATTAGGGGATTTAATAAATTTTTGTTAATAAATTGACTCATTACTCTTTCTCCCCTTAAATGTGATATCTCTTAATTGGTCTCTTCACTTCAAACCTCTATCTTCCATTCACAGAATATCCAAACTTATAGTTTTGAAGTATATTTCATTCTTGTATTCAAGACACTTCAATTTCTTAATACTACATCTAGCATCAAAATCAAACTCCTTTAAAACTACTTTTCCAGTTACAATGAGAGGAAATAAAGTATCCTATGACAGTTGACTCTTTCAGGAAATGTCGGAATAGATAAAATTTGCTAGTTTATACAGTAAGTCCTTTGTAGCTTCTTCTCAAGTAACACAAAAGCATAGTGAAATCTGATGACTTTTGAACCTAGAATTTTCGTTTGTTTGACTTTGTTTTTGCATTTTCAAAGTGTATATTTGCTTTCTATTAGCCTAGATTATTTAGTAACTTTTTTTTAACTTGGTGGTTTTTTAAAGTTATTATTTATTTTATTCTATATTTTAAAAATGAAATAAGCAATTCTGTAACAGGAAAATAGAAAAAGAAAAATGATTGTACATAAAATTGCAAATCTATTGTATAAAAATTGCTATTCTTTTAAAGTACATAATAAAGTTATCATATAACTTTCAATTCCTTTTTATTCTTTCATTCCACTCTGCAGACATAGACAGAATGTCACCAGACATTACACATTTTACATATATATATGTATATATGTATATATATATATATATATATATACACACCTGTCAGAATAGCTAATATACACTCTTCTCCTAGTTCTTTC
Organism: Sminthopsis crassicaudata; assembly: GCF_048593235.1. Taxonomy (NCBI): domain Eukaryota; kingdom Metazoa; phylum Chordata; class Mammalia; order Dasyuromorphia; family Dasyuridae; genus Sminthopsis; species Sminthopsis crassicaudata. The sequence goes on along the minus strand of NC_133617.1, from coordinate 211,389,068 downwards.
CATTTTACTTTGTGGTAATGCCATTTTTGTTATTATATTTATATGACATGATGTTGTTGACTCATTTCTTTTATAACATATTCATATTATCCTGTACAACAATTTAAGCATATGATGTTTATTCTGAAGCTCACAGTCTAAATTTACATTACCTGGTAAGTTTCACATCTATTATCATCCTTTCAAGGTAAAATTTTGCTCACCTCTAGTAAACATACTGAAGTGATATTGTTTTTGTTTTTGTTTTTGTTTTGTTTTGTTTTGTTTTCTTTTGTGATGACTATATAATGAGTTTCAGCAAATTTGGCATTTCTGGTTTCAGGAACAATACACTTCTTCATGTGCTGGCTCTTTTTCCATAATTTGTTTTTTCTGCCTATACTGATATTTCCAGCTTATAATCTTGTGAGACTGTTCAGTCTTTTAATTTCCTATTGTGAAAATTTCTTTACCCAATTACAGAAAGTGATATACACTCATGTTATCTTCTTATGCTCTTATGCAGAGCTTTCTGGAAAATGTAGTACAGCAAATAGCCCTAAATTAACTTTAACAAATGTTGGTGACATGTTTCCACAAATCCATCTTCTACACTTAGATAGGACACTAAATCATAAGCAATATATATATATATATATATACTTTTATTAGAGGTATGAATTTCTTTCTTCTTAAGTTATACAACATCCTCAAGGGCAAGGTATGTGTGTGTGTGTATGTGTGTGTATGAATATATACAAACTTATATATATATATATATATATATATATATATATATAAACACATATATACATACTCAGTACTTAGTTATGGGAACTAAGAAATACTTAATAAATTTATATGAAATTAATAACTAAATCAGTGACAAACGTGTATTATCATCAAGGAAACACACTCACACATACAAATGTGGCTCCACAAGGAAAGTTCTTCAAGGTACCCAAAGAAGAGATATTTTATAGGTCTTCATCTACTCAAAAGTCTTCTCCTAATAAGTGCCCACCAATGTGTTTATTTTTACTTATAAGAAGATATAATCAATGGAAAGAAAAAAATAGAAGCTTTATCTACCAATCTTAGATATAACATACACAGCACCAAAGAGATGAGCAGAAAAACAAATGCAAAACAAAAGGAGTGGCAAACTATTAGAAAGAGATGGTCAAGATATCCAAATGGACTCACATATAAGGAATTTATGTATTCAGGCCACATGCACATAAGGAACATGAAGTCACATAGAGAACATATGTGATCATTTTTACTTATATGTCAACTACCAGTATTTCAAGAGATATTATGTTTCTTCTCTTTATTTCACATGGTATTGTTTTTCATTGGGTGATGTTCCTCTGGTTTTTTGACTGCTCTAGGTAAAATATAATTATTAAGTTTCTATCTTATCTCAGATTCTGGATCTCTAGGAAAAGGTCTCAATACAATATGCTGTTGATCTTTGCAGCTACCACACTCTAAAATGGAGTGACTCCTAGGTAAGAAAAAGTTTATAACTCTTTAATAAGAGCCAATATGCTATATTGCCCATATCTAACAAAGATGCCACTTGTGTAAAAATCCATGATGTTCCAGAATGATATTATTTCCTTAAACTCTTTGTTCTTAACAGAGAGTTGCACTACTTTTCTCTAGGTTATTAAGGAGATGAGACTATAAATTTCCAAAATCCTTTCTGTTTTAAAATACAAATTTATTAGAGGTAGAAATAAAAATAAAGGAAACAAGGCCTCTTATTTACCCCATTTATCTCTTCTTTCTTTTATGTATATGTTGTTAGCAAAACTGTTTTTTTTTTTTTTCTGAGCTTTGAGCTAATAAGCATAGGTAAGAAAATAATTATAATTAACATACACACATATATTAGGGAGGGGAATATTAAATGAGAGGAGAGAATAAAAGGAAATTGGAGGGGGAGTTGGGGAAAAGGAATTGAAGCTATTCTATCCTGAATTTGGTATTGATGAAACTATGATAGAACTTTATGATTACTTTTCCTTTTTTTAAAGATTGTCATTAAATATTATTTTAATAACACATTCCATAATTTTATAGAAATTAAAGTTAAATATAATAGCATTTAGTTTGTAGAATTTATACTATTTTCCTTCTTTTAAAAATCAATATGATATGTATTCTTTACTACTCAGATCATCATAGATCTGAAGATGAAAGAAGCCTTAGAGGTCATTGTGACCAAAATTTCCTACAATAGTCTACTAATGAAGAAGTGTCTGAAACAATCCTCAGATACAGATCCTGCAATTTTAACGTTGTTATATTACAACACTATGCTGAGTTTCTGGTATTGTGGTGCCATTCCTATTCTCCATAATATTTCAAAAATGGATCAGTAATAATAGCATTCCTAAATTCTTTAGGTCTGTGGAGAGGTCACTCATCTTGTCTGATGAAATGAACTTCTCAAGGATAGCTAGAAATAGCTTTCTATTTCCTTATTTAACTTTGATTTGATTAACATATTAGCCATTTTTGTTCTGATCTTTCCATTAAAACAGAATATTTTCATTATTCTTGTCAGAGGTAACAAAGGCAATGAGAGATTAGCAATTTTGCTTTTTTCTCTGCTTGTTATCATCCTCCTATCTTCTCTATGCCAATATTCCTAACTTTCCTAAAGTCTTTCTGATTTCATTCATTATCTTTAAATACTAAATTTTGATAGCTTTAAGATTTGCTAAGAGACTCAACTCATTTTGGTCTTTGGTATTCCAAATATAATTCTTACGTGCCTTTGCTTCCATATATATCCATTTTCAAAAAAAAAAAAAATGGTAGTTGTTATATGAGCTATTTCCCACTCTAAGTGTTTAGTGAATTCAAATCTTATAGTGTGATCTATCTACTCTCTACATATCCATACACACTTAATTATATGCATGATGTAACTCTGGGCGGAGCCAAGATGGAGGGGCGGAGCCAAGATGGCGGAGAAGATACACGCCACTGTGTAAACTCCTTTCTTCCCTCACAACCAACTAGATTTAATCAGCCTCAGAAATAGCGTTGGACTGATAGAATCCACAAGGACTGGAAGCATGACTTACAAGCTGAAGAATTTCAGCAGGAAAGGTCAGCTCCCAGGGGAGGAAGAAGAGAGGCCAGTGCAGACAGCCGGTCGCACTGGGGAGGGCTCTGGCATCAGAGAATCCACTGAGATAAAAGAATATGGCACAGGCTGTTAGCTCTTCTCTGCTTATAAAACGGCAGTTCAGAGGAGAAATATGGGCCACTTTAAAATTTAAAACTAGATTAGATCTTCCCTGATCCCAGGGGTGACTCAGCACATCAAGGCACCGGGGGTGTGGCCGACATAGGCAATCCAGGCTTTTAGCTCGGGGTAATTAAGAGATTGAAGAGTGGGCGGGGCGGTAACTCATAGTGCCTGGCTAGGCTGGAGGCTGTGGAACGAAACTCCCAGAGAAGCAGAACTTTTGAACTAGGGACTGCGGTTCCTGGCAGACCCTTCCAGTTTGAGCACAAGGGGCTTTTCACTTCACCTGCTGCAGACATCCACGCCCCACCGGGACGCATAGGCTAGGCTTTGAGTCGCCTTTACTGTTCAGTCTCAACCTCAGGGAAGGCACTAAAACACAGCGCCCTCAGGGCACAGCAGTGCTGATCACCTCTGAGGCACTTCCAGGGAGGGGGTGGGGAACTCTCTCCCAGAGCTCCCTCTTAGCTCAGGCACAAGAGCCGCTGCACCCATCTGGTCTGGGAGGAAGCTGGTAAAGAAGTAAATAAAGAATTTCCTACCCAAGGGACAGACCCCAAAAGATTTTTTAAGTATGAGCAAGAAGCCCAAAAAAACCATAGATACCTTCTACACAGAGAAAGAGCGGGTATCCAACCCCGAGGAAGTTAACAGCAGAGAGTCAGCAGATAACAACCTAAAGGGGAACGATTCCTGCCCCCCATCACATAACTGTCTCCTAGAAGAGACTATTAAAAAATTAAGAGAGTTTGAAGAAAAATGGGGAAAGGAAAGGGAAGCTATGATAGAGCATAACAACGTTCTGAAATTGGAGTTGGAAAAAATAAAGAATTCACAGGAGATGCAGGGAAACAAAATTTGTGAATTAGAAAAGGTAAAAAAATCACAGGAAAATAGGATTTCTGAATTGGAGAAGATAAAAAAGTCCCAAGAAAATAGGATTTCTGAATTGGAAAAAGAAAATAATTCTCAAAAAAAAATTAGGGAAATGGAAAAAAATTCAATAGAGCAAAATAATTCATTTAAAAACGAAATTGGGCATTTACAAAAAGAACTAAAAACTGTGAAAGAAGAAAATAACTCCTTAAAAGTCAGGATGGAATAAATAGAAATAAATGATTCACAGAGAACCCAAGAATCAGTCAAACAAAAAAAAAAAAAAAAAAAATGAGAAGCTGGAGAACAACGTCAAATACTTACTGGGAAAATCTATAGACCTGGAAAATAGATCTAGGAGAGATAATCTGCGGATCATTGGACTTCCCGAAAACTATGATCAAAAAAAGAGCCTAGATTCTATCTTACAGGAAATTATCAAAGAGAACTATCCAGAGATAATAGAAACAGAGGGGAAAGTAGATGTGGAAAGAATTCATCGAACTCCTTCTGAAATAGACCCTAAAAAAAGAACACCACGCAATATTGTGGCTAAGCTGCAGAATTACCACACAAAGGAGAAAATCCTGCAAGCAGCTAGAAAAAAAACAATTTAAATACCAAGGTGCCACAATAAGGGTCACACAAGATCTGGCTGCCTCCACATTAAAAGATAGAAGGGCCTGGAACCTGATATTCCGAAAGGCAAAAGATCAAGGATTGCAACCAAGAATAAACTACCCAGCTAAGTTTAGCATCTTTTTCCATGGAAGAAGATGGTCATTCAATAAAATAGAGGAATTCCATATGTTTCTAAGAAAAAAACCAGACTTAAACAAAAAATTTGATCTACATGCACAAGACTGAAGAGAAACAGAAAAAGGTACACAGAACTCTTGAGAACTATATCTCTGTTGTGGGTATATAGAAAGTACGCATAGGTAATTTGATTTTACTGATATAAAAGAAAAAAAAAAGGAGGGGGTGTAGTAAAGGGAAGGGGGTAGTATCAGAAAAAGGGGAGGGTGTGATAAAAAGAGGGAAACTACATCCCAGGAAGAGGCATAGAAAATACACCATATCTGAGGGAATTTAGAGAGGGGGAGAATCATTGTGTAAATCTTACTCTCATCAGAAGAGGCTCAAAGAGTAAATAATTGTCATATTTGTTTTTCAGAGAATTCTCTCTCACCTCATTAAAAGGGGGGGGGGGAGGAAAAGGGAAAAGGAATAGGAGAATAAGGGAAGGGACTTGGAGGTGTGAGGGATACTAAAAAAAAAAAGGGAGGGCTGTGCGTCACAAGGGGGGGTCTATAAATTAAATATTGGGGAAGGGATTCAGGGGGGTCAAGGGAAAAAGCATAATCTGGGGATAATATGATGGCAGGAAATACAGAATTAGTAATTTTAATTGTAAATGTGAATGGGATGAATGCTCCCATCAAACGGAGATGGATAGCAGACTGGATCAAAAATCAGAACCCTACAATATGTTGTTTACAGGAAACACACTTAAAGCAGGAAGATACATATAGAGTAAAGGTAAAAGGTTGGAGCAGAATCTATTATGCTTTGGGTAAAGCCAAAAAAGCAGGGGTAGCTATCCTTATCTCAGATCAAGCAAAAGCAGAAGTTGATCTAATTGAAAGAGATAAGGAAGGAAACTATATCCTGCTGAAAGTTAGCATAAATAATGAAGCCATATCGATACTAAACATATATGCACCAAGTGGTATAGCATCTAACTTTCTAAAGGAAAAGTTAAGAGAGTTGCAAGAAGAAATAGACAGTAAAACTATAATAGTGGGAGATCTCAACCTTGCACTCTCAGATTTAGACAAATCAAACCACAAAACAAACAAGAAAGAAATTAAAAAAAAGTAAATAGAACATTAGAAAAACTAGGTATGATAGACCTTTGGAGAAAACTGAATGGCAATAGAAAGGAATATACTTTCTTCTCAGCAGTTCATGGATCCTATACAAAAATTGACCATATATTAGGACATAAAGATCTCAAAATTAAATGTAGGAAGGCAGAAATAATAAATGCCTTCTTCTCAGACCACAATGCAATAAAAGCTACATTCAGTAAAAAGTTAGGGATAAAAAGACCAAAAAGTAATTGGAAACTGAATAATCTCATCTTAAAGAATGCCTGAGTGAAAGAGCAAATTATAGAAAGAATTAATAATTTCACCCAAGATAATGACAATGATGAGACATCATACCAAAATCTGTGGGATGCAGCTAAAGCAGTAATAAGGGGAAATTTCATGTCTTTAGAGGCTTGTTTGAAGAAAACAGAGAAAGAGAAGATTAACGAATTGGGCTTGCAACTTAAAAGGCTAGAAAAAGACCAAATTAAAAACCCCCAACCAAAAATTAAACTTGAAATACAAAAATTAAAAGGAGAAATCAATAATATTGAAAGTAAAAAAACTATTGAATTAATAAATAAAACCAAGAGTTGGTTTTATGAAAAAGCCAATAAGATAGATAAACCTTTGGTAAATCTGATCAGAAAAAAGAAAGAGGAAAATCAAATTGTTAGTCTTACAAATGAAAAGGGGGATCTTTCCACCAATGAAGAGGAAATTAGAGAAATAATGAGTTACTTTGTCCAACTTTATGCCAATAAATTTGATAACTTAAGTGAAATGGATGACTTCCTCCAAAAATATAGGCTTCCTAGATTAATAGAGGAGGAAATAAATTGCTTAAATAGTCCCATTTCAGAAAAAGAAATAGAAAAAGCTATTAATCAACTCCCCAGGAAAAAATCCCCTGGACCAGATGGATTTACATGTGAATTCTCCCAAATATTTAAAGAACAATTAGCCCCAATGCTATATAAACTATTTGAAAAAATAGGGAATGAAGGAGTCCTACCAAACTCCTTTTATGACACAGACATGGTACTGATACCTAAACCAGTTCGATCAAAAACTGAGAAAAAAAATTATAGACCAATCTCCTTAATGAATATTGATGCTAAAATCTTAAATAAGATATTAGCAAAAAGACTTCAGAAAATCATCCCCAGGATAATACACTATGATCAAGTAGGATTCATACCAGTAATGCAGGGCTGGTTTAATATTAGGAAAACTATTAGTATAATTGACCATATTAATAATCAAATTAATAAAAACCATATGATCATCTCAATAGATGCAGAAAAAGCATTTGACAAAATCCAACATCCATTCCTACTAAAAACTCTTGAGAGTATTGGAATAAATGGATTATTCCTTAGAATAATCAGGAACATATATTTAAGACCTTCAGTAAGCATAATATGCAATAGAAATAAACTGCAACCTTTCCCAGTAAGATCAGGAGTGAAACAAGTTTGCCCACTCTCACCATTATTATTTACTATAGTACTAGAAACGCTAGCCTTGGTAATAAGAGCCGAGAAAGAGATTCAAGGAATTAGAGTAGGAAATGAGGAAATCAAACTATCACTCTTTGCAGATGACATGATGGTACACTTAGAGAACCCCAAAGACTCTGCTAAAAAGCTATTAGAAATAATTCAGAATTTTAGCAAAGTGGCAGGATGGAAAATAAATCCACAAAAATCCTCAGCATTCTTATATATCACCAAGAAAATGCAACAGCAAGAGATACAAAGAGAAATTCCATTCCAAACAAATGTTGAGAGTATAAAGTATTTGGGAATCCATCTACCAAAGAAAAGCCAGGAATTATATGAGAAAAATTACAAAACACTTGCCACAAAAATAAAGTCAGATTTATATAATTGGAAAGACATTCAGTGCTCTTGGATAGGCCCAGCGAATATAATAAAGATGACAATACTCCCCAAACTAATCTATTTATTTAGTGCTATACCAATCAGACTCCCAAGAAACTATTTTAATGACCTAGAAAAAATAACAACAAAATTCATATGGAAGAATAAAAGGTCGAGAATTTCAAGGGATCAAATGAAAAAAAAAACTCAGAGGAAGGTGGTCTAAGTGTACCTGATCTAAAGCTATATTATATAGCAGCAGTCACCAAAACCATTTGGTACTGGCTAAGAAATAGAACGGTAGATCATTGGAACAGATTAGATACAAAGGACAAAAAAGGGTACATCTATAGCAATCTAATCTTTGACAAACCCAAAGATACCAACATTAGGGACAAAAATTCATTATTCGGAAGAAACTGTTGGGAAAACTGGAAATTAGTGTGGCAGAAATTAGATATGGACCCACACTTAACACCATATAACAAGATAAGATCAAAATGGGTCCATGATTTAGGCATAAAGAATGAGATCATAAATAGATTAGAGGTACAGAGAATAGTCTACCTCTTAGACCTGTGGAGGAGGAAGGAATTTATGACCAGAGGAGAACTAGAGATCATTATTGATCACAAAATAGAAGATTTCGATTACATCAAACTAAAAAGTTTCTTTATAAACAATACTAATGCAAACAAGATTAGAAGGGAAGTAACACATTGGGAAAATATTTTTAAAAGGAAAGGTTCTGACAAAGGTCTCATTTCCAAAATATATAGAGAACTGACCCTGATTTATAGGAAACCAAACCATTCTCCAATTGATAAATGGTCAAGGGATATGAACAGACAATTCTCAGATGATGAAATTGAAACTATTTCCACTCATATGAAAGAGTGTTCCAAATCACTACTGATCAGAGAAATGCAAATTAAGACAACTCTGAGATACCACTACACACCTGTCAGATTGGCTAAAATGACAGTAATAAATAATGATGAATGTTGGTGGGGATGTGGGAAAACTGGGACACTGATACATTGTTGGTGGAGTTGTGAAAGAATCCAGCCATTCTGGAGAGCAATTTGGAACTATGCCCAAAAAGTTGTCAAACTGTGCATACCCTTTGACCCAGCAGTACTACTACTGGGCTTATATCCCAAAGAAATACTAAAGAGCGGAAAGAGACATATATGTGCCAAAATGTTTGTGGCAGCTCTTTTTGTTGTAGCTAGAAACTGGAAGTTGAATGGATGTCCATCAATTGGAGAATGGTTGGGTAAATTGTGGTATATGAAGGTTATGGAATATTATTGCTCTGTAAGAAATGACCAGCAGGAGGAATACAGAGAGGCTTGGAGAGACTTAAATCAACTGTTGCTGAGTGAAATGAGCAGAACCAGAAGATCACTATACACTTCAATAACAATACTGTATGAGGATGTATTCTGATGGAAGTGGAAATCTTCAACATAAAGAAGATCCAACTCACTTCCAGTTGATCAATGATGGACAGAAATAACTATACCCAGAGAAGGAACACTGGGAAGCGAATGTAAATTGTTAGCACTACTGTCTATCTACCCAGGTTACTTACCTTCGGAAGCTAATAATAAATGTGTAACAAGAAAATGGTATTCACACACATATATTGTATCTAGGTTATATTGTAACACATGTAAAATGTATGGGATTACCTGCCATCAGGGTGAGGGAGTGGAGGGAGGGAGGGGATAATTTGGAAAAATGAATTTAAAAAAAAATATATGCATGATGTAACTCTGGAAAAAATATTTGATGACCATGAAGGTCAGGGATATTATTGCTTGTTTTATATTCTTAGTTCTTAGCATACTGACTAATACATACTAAGTGCTGAATAAAGACCTATTAACTGGGTGGTTATGGATTTATATACATCTGATTAAGCAACTCTTCATTTTTCTCATTAGGTCTTTGTGTGTGTGTGTATGTGTGTATGTGTATGCATGCTTGACTTAAGAAATTCATTTTAGATAGCTCCCTACTCCTTTTAGAATGACTTCTTTTTTTGTGAAATAAGAAAATCTTCCCCATTCTTTCTCTGAATATTTTTTAATATGCTCACCTAAAATCTGAAATGCATACCATAATGTTCCCAGTTTTTGTCTCCCCTATTACAAATACAACGAAAAGTTGTTCTATCCACCAAATTCCTGTCAGTACTATTTTTACAACCTATCTTTTTTTTTTCAAAATAAGGCAGAGAATAGTAGTTCCTCTTAATTTTACTGCCTTTTGAAGTATGAAATTACCACTAAATTTATCCATCTAATTGAGCATGAAGATGACACTATATGTAGATTGTTGGGCTTAGAATCAGAAAGACCTGAGTTCAAAATTGGCTTCAGACCACACTGTGACCCTGTAAAAGTCACTTGATATGTTTAACACAGTTACTTCAGCTGTAAAATGTGCAGCAGAAGGAAATAGAAAATATCCCAGTACCTTTGCTAAGGAAATGACAAATGGGATCTTAAAGAGGCATAGAGAAGTGAAATGATTGGACAACACAAACTATCCAGTAAATTATCAGATTCTCTAATTAGGATAAGTTGATTAAGGATTTTAAGTTAAGGATCTCCTTTCTAGAATCTTTTCTTTCCAATAAATACAAGAAGTGCAAGTGGTAGCCAGCACTTTCAGATCATTACAATTTATTTGAAAGGATGAATTTCCTCATTTAATCATTTTCAAATTTTTATGCTATTTTCTCTGATGTTCAGTGATGCATAGCTAAAAAGTATCAGAAAAGATACCTCTAAAATTATACTAAATACTTTCTGAACATTTTAGACTTCCTTTCAGTTTTTTAAATGAGAACACTTAGTGGAAATAGAAATATCCTTTGACATTTAGCTTCTTAATTTTCTTTCGGTGATAAATGGTGCTTCCATCTTCAAAGATAAGGCATACAAGTTAATGGACTCAAGCATGACTACAATTTCTGTGCTAAAAAATCAGCTATAGGAGCATCCACTTAACTAAAATATGTCTGTTTCTGGAGTTTTAATATTACAAAGTAGTTATATATTTAAATTTTGTGATGTCTTGATTACTGAGCCATTTAGCAAGTATGGATGGGAAAAAGAAGGTAGGGCTTAGTAATCTTTCTGTGCCTTACATACTATTCTGCTCTTGATCCCAAATCATTCAACTTAAGAGAACTGAACAGAATGAACTATAGATTAAGAAAGAAGAAGATCTCTTTTTAAGATCAGCTAAAATTTCACTAATAAAGAAAATTATATTATCAAAACTGTCGGTATGTATTTTGGTGAAATGTATTTTGTATTTATTTTTTGCTAGTTAATCTATCAAAAACTATTCATTATATATGCATGGAACTCTATTTCTCAGAACTGAAATATTTTTGTTCCCATTCTACATCTTCCTAAATAAGGAGATTACCAGAATTTAGCTTTCAAAATGGTAATTAAAATTAAGTATGATTTGTATTCAGTAGTTCAATCCCAATGCCTTGCAAAGGAAGGGCTTAATAAATGTTGGTTGAATTGAATATTGAAGTATCCCTGAATTGAAAGGTTACTCTTACTTTGGAGATAAGTGTAAGGAAATTATTATTGTGATGTTTAAAAATATCCTAACTTTCACCACACTAAGTCTTGTAAAAAGAACTATTCAAATCTATACTCATATTACTGACATGGTATATAGTATGAATTCTACTTATGAATAGAATAAGTGATGATCTGGGAACACCTTAAAGAGTTTAACATTGAGATGACCCAGAAACAATGTCATTTCTCTTTAATGATAATTCTGGGATTAATTCTAAACAGTTTTATTCATGTATGAGTTATCCCTCCAGAGAAATGTATCTGTATCTTGAGAGACCACAAATGAGATGAAATGATCTTGAAATTACCTTCCTCAAGACAGGTAAAAGGGACTCCAAGTCTCTGTGGAATTATGTGCCCAAAAGTTTTGTTATATGTATATCAGAACATACCATCTGTTTGTTAGAGCAGAAACTGGAAATTACACTGCCAAAATCCTAGCTTTTCATTTAGGGAAAAGTCCTACAATTTATTCATAGATAAAAAATTTATATTGACTATGACAGACAAGTTGTGTTCATTCACTCAGCAAGAGGATATTTATCTAAGTTGTAACTCAATAAATCCAAAACTTTTTTAGACCTGTAAAAATGTCTAAGTTTTGCAACTTCCTTACAGGCTTTCTTTAATGAGATCCAATTAATAGATGACTTTGAATGAATCTGTAGTATAATAGAACATGTTAGGGAGAATGACTGGGAGAGGAAATTGGAGAGAAGAGGGATAGCAAAAAGATTAAAAGGTGAAGAAGAATGAATAATTTTAGAGAAAGCCACAAGAAGAAATAAGCCAAGCAAGGGGTTTTAACCAGGATTTTGTGACAAAGGCTTCATCTGTCTTTAAGACAAGGCTTCTTATAGGAATACATTGGATGGCTATGGCTTTCTCTGTATAATTTATCATCTTCACCTCTGGTCACAGCAATGAAGCTACTTGCTATTTCTGTTGGGCAAAGTTCCATGTTTCTAATGGAGAGATATGGAAGGGAGGGATGGAACTAATTGCAAGATTCCCATGCTGGGTAGGACTGTATTTCCCATTGAGTGGCTTGGGAAACATGGTCTGAAATCAGCAAGACATTGTGAATATGGTAGAATTTACAATCTCACCACTGATAGAAAATGTCTTCCTTTTGAACTCTGTACTGTATATCTTGTTTGATGAAAAGTATACAGCTTTCTACTTTGTGCCTCACTTGATTTGGATAGAGAATCATTGAACCAAGGTTTTGTTTGTTTGTTTTTCTATTGTTGATTCTACCAAGGAATGTTAAATGATTTTGACACATGTAGGAAACATAGTTTTTTTAGAAAAAAATCCTTTAAGATAGTACCTACTAGTTTCATCTTATCCAGTGGTACATTGTAGTTTAAAATATTAAGCAAAAAGCTATCTTTGCATTTATTTAAAAAATTAAAAACTATTATTATAAAAATTTTAAAAGAATTAAAATATTAAGCACAGTGAAGTCTTCTTTTCTTCATGTTTTTCCATAAATGTTTTGCTGGTGAAGTGTTGGAAAGTTTTAAATTAATTTTGTAAACATCTATTTAGAGCCTACTATGCATGTTCTGGGAATTGGAAATACAAAAATAATACGAACAAACAAACAAAAAACAAATAGGAAAAAGGGAGTATTTACTGGAAAGAGATTTATGTTTTACTTGAAGATTATAACATATAAATAGAGACATTCTTTTATAAAAAGCTGACATCTGAAATCTCCTGGTAACTCTCTATTCTCCTTCTGTACTTTTTATTGGTTTCCATTCCAGAGAGCATTGTGCCCCCATATGGCATACCCTCTGTTGTTCTATCCTTAACTATCTTCCTTTCTCATTGGGTGACTGGATAGTTTTCTTTTTTCCCATTTAATTGTAAGCTCTGTGAGTGTATGAACTTCCTTTTTCTTATTTGTAGACAGATAGCAGAGTATTTAGGAAATAGTAGGTACTTAATAAATATTCACTGAATTGAATTGAAACAAAAATGATAATACAATTTGAGAAGGAAAAACAACAATCTAAAGACAATAATCAAGAAATATCTTCTGCAGGAGATGATAGCTCAGTTAAAACTTTAGAGAAACAGAATTCTATAATTAGCATAAAAAGTCAGGAAGATACACTTTTCAGGCATACAGGGAAGTCTGATCAACACAGATATGTAGAAGAATTATAACTTTTGGAGAACAGCAAGTAACTTAATTTGGTTTAAACAGAGATTCATAAAAGAGTATAGTATAATATATCATCAAAAGTAGATAAACCTAAGTAAATGTATAGCATTTTATCTGTCAAACTAAGAATCATGTCCTATATCTTAGTGTTAATTAAATATTCTTAAACGTAAAAGCAATGTGGTTGGACTGTGCTTTTGAAAATGTATTTTAATTTCTGTGCAGTTGATAGAGTGATATTAAAAAGAATAGAAATTGGATACAAAGAGGAGGTTTCTTTCTTTCTATTTTTCCTTTTAATAAGAGAGTCAGCATGTCATAATGAATAAGAGATCTGGCTTCAAAGCCTAAAAGACAAGGGTTAAAGTCCTGTCTCTAAGACATACTGTAAATGTGCAAAATGATTAATTGTAAGTTTTAGAGAAATGACCAGTCTGCACAAATAAAAAAAGAGTTGCTTCATTTGGGAGATCTGTATACCAAAGTCAATATAACCACAGGTCCACTATAACTACAGGTCACTGTACAATTTCATGAATATAGCCTAGGAAAAATTAGCTTTCTTAGTTACAGATTCAAATTCACATTGAGCTTGCATTCTAATAATGCTTCGATAACTTCATCATGTAAGTTATTTTCTGTCAATGTACCAAATGTCTTATATTGAAATTGAATTTCAGAAACTCAGGCATAGCCATTTATATTTATTCCCATTATATGTTACATGATTAGATGCTGTTCATCAAGTGAGGCTGTGGAAATCTTTAGATATCTGAAATCAGTTATCTGCATGATCTAATCATCTTTTCTAGATTTTCACTATTTTATGCTAGGTTTCCTGTGAATATGGCATAGTTATCCTTTTTCAAGCATAAACTCTCAATTTAATTCACTAAAAACTTATGATCAATTTAGCCCACTTCAATTTAATTTCTTTCCCTTTTTTCCCTAAACTCAGAGGTGCTCCTTCTCTGGAGTCTAATTCATGGTCATAGCAGAGAAAATAAAGTCAACTTGGGGCCAATAACAAAAGCTACTTGTCTCTAGCTATATCTGTTCACTATTAATATTCTCTCAGCTTGCTGAAGTTGGTTTCCTGAAAAATATTTTATTTCCATTGGGTATGAGTTTCTGTATACCAGGTTTATATTTAGGTTTTTTAAAACATAAATAATAAAATTATCCTCATCAATAATATCAAAAAATGGCCTAATTCCAAAACAGTATTATTTTTTAGCAATACTCTTTTTATAAATCTTGGTTATTCTCACACTAATTAGAGTGATACCATTTTCTACTATCTATTTGATTCTATATTTTCAATTTTCCTTTTAAATTCTATATGTGAATACTTACTTATCCAACATATGTTTGTGTATATGTATAATTTACATATATATATATGTGAGTACATATATAATTCCATAAATACAAATAATCTATATCAATAAATTAATATAATCTATATCAGTAAATAAATACATTTAAGCTGCAGGCAGATGTCCCTGCTTATGTGACAACTATACTCTCTTCCTATAAAATAAAATGCAATAAATAATATCTTGTGCTAGGCAGCTATTTCTAATTTCAAAATTGAAATCAACTATTTACATTGCTTATGCTGAGACCCACAATGTACTTTAATTTCATGTACTATAACAACACTGTTGATTTGTGTTTGTTATTTTTTTTTTTGCTTTTTATAATTTATTTTTAAAATTATTTTCTTTTATAAGTTTTGAGTTAGTTTATTTGTATTCCAATTGACATTCCTTCAGTTTCCAATTTTTTGTCCTTAAAAAGAACTGCTATACATTTTTTTTATACAGCTCCTTTTTTTGTCTTTTTTTATATAATTTTTTGGGATGCAGGCTTAGTATTGGTATTGCTAGATCAAAGGGTATTTTTAATGGTTTTATAGCCCTTTGGGCAGCATTTCAAATTCCTCTACTGAATGGTTGAATCAGTTCACAACTTCATAAATAGGGCATTAATATCTCATCTCCACATTCCATCCACGATTTGTCATTTTCCTTTTCTGTTCTATTAGCATATGGAAATATTTTAGAATTTTTGAAATTTACATTTCTTCAAAATATAAAGTTAGTGCATTTTTTCAAATGGCTATAGATAACTAAGATTATTTCATCTAAAATTATTCATATCTTTTAATCATTTATCAATGGGATATGGATGTTATTTTTAAATTTTTCACTCTGTAATATTCTTCTCTAAAATGTAATATTCTCTGGCAGCAGATTTCTTGGGGGGGGGGGTTGGGGGCAGCCTTAGTTTCAGTTCAGTAATCACTCCAAATGCAGCCAGATTAATTAAAGTCCAAATCCTTTATTGTCTCTTTCCAAGTCTTGTCTCCTTTCCTGTGGCCCAGTTAGCTTTCTCAGAGTCCTTCTGTACTCTTGGTTCCTAGAGCTTGAGCTCTGGCTTCTGAATCTCCCAGACTGAATCCTGTTTGAGGATTCTAGCTTATATATGCTCTCTTAAAGGTGTGAATCTTGTGGAACCATAGTTATTACTAAGTACATATACTGAAGGAGAGAATGGTTAAACACCCTGCTAAACAACCATTATCTCTATCAATTCCACTGACTTAGCACTTTGTTTCAAGTTCTCTGGCCCATAACAATACAGCTCTTTATGTGTTTGAAAAATGAGGCCTTTATCAGAGACACTTCATTCAATTTTTTTTCATATTTACTTTGCTAACTGCCTTACCTTCTATCCTATTTTATTGATATAATCCTGATTATTCCATATTCTTTCTCTTTTCATCTAATGTCTCAAAAATATTTTACTTTGGACTATCCTCTCCCCAATCTGCTCTCCCTTCTATCCCTCTTTGTTTTATTCCTTTAGCCTCCTGCTTTCTTATATGGTAAGATAGATTTATATACCTAATTAAGTATATACAATATTCTCTCTTTGAATGAATTTTGATGTGAATAAGGATTAATCATTCCCCTTCAGTTCTCCCTTCTTTCCTTTCTCTGTAAAATATTTTTCTTGCTTATTTTATGTGAAATGCCCCATTTTACCTCTGCCCTTTTCTTTCTTCCAATAGATTCCTCTCTCACACCTTAATTTTATTTTTTAAGATATTGTCTCTTCATATTCAACTCACACCTATGTGCCCTGTCTATATAAATACCTTCTAATTGGCCTAATAATGAAAGTTCTTATGAATTAAAAGTATCATCTTCCCAAAGTATCATCTTTAGGCATTAAACAACTAAAATGTATTAAGTCCCTTATGATTTCACTTTTCTGTTTAACTTTAAAAAAAACTTAGTTATTTTTAATATACCTTGCTTTATGAATCATGTTAAGAGAGAAAAATCAGAATAAAAGGGAAAAACCTATGTAGACGAAAAAAACAGAAAAAAGAAGAAAATACAAGATGTGTTGATTTACATTCAAGTTTCCATAGGTCTTTTTCTGACTGCAGAAGACATTTTTAATTCAGTGTCTATTGTGATTGTTAACCAATATCAGCCAAGCGGATGGATAGCCCAGAGAGGTAAGGATTTTGGTAGTGAACACGTGGATCTTCAGACCAGGTGTTCACTAGGGAACCAACAAGTCAGTGCATTATGTGAGTAGGTATAATAAAGGCTTTTAAGATTACACATGGCTGTTCTTGACCGTGCTACCGGTTATTAAACTATAGGTTCAAGAGATTGTGGCCAGAAACCTTTGAAGGCCTCAGAGGAGGCGAGCCGGGTAGAGTTGACACTGCAAAGGTCAGTGGTCAAAGGTACTAAGACAGACTAGTAATTGTAACTGCCAGGAGTGCATGTTACAAATGGTTAACTGATTGATATTGGATCAGTTAACCACCAAGAAGAACCAAGTCTTTCATATTTATTCATCACAAATTCTTGCTGTTACTGTATACAAAGTATTCCTGGTCCTGCTTATTTAGCTAAGCATCAATTTGTGGAAGTCTTTCTAGGACTTTCTAAAATCACCTTGTTCATCATTTTTTTATAGAACAATAATATCCCATTACCTTCATATACCACACTTATTCAGCCATTCTCCAATTAATGGGCATTTACTTATTTTCTAATTTTTTTGCCACCACAAAAATAGCTGCTACAAACATTTTTTGCACATGTTGGTCATTTCCCTCCTTTATGATTTCCCTGGGACACAGACCTAGTAGTGGAACTACTGGGTCAAAGGGTATGCACAGTTTGATAAAACTTTGGATGTAATTCTATATTGCTCCAGAGTGATTGATTATTTCACAACCCCATCAACAATACTTTAGTGTCCCAGTTTTCCCACATCTCCTTCAAGATTTTTCATTATCTTTTTCTGACATCTTAGCCAATTTGAGAGGTCTGAGGTGTTACCTCAGAGTTGTTTTAATTTGCATATCTCTAATCAATAGATTTAGAGTATTTTTGCATATTGCCTTAGATGCATCATCTGAAAATTGTCAGTTCATATCTTTTGACAATTTATCAATTATTTGACACATATACATTATATATGAAACTTTTATTTGAAATACTGGCTGTAAATTTTTTTGCTTACCTTTGTGGTTTAATCTTATTTCTGTTGGTTTCATTTGTGTAAAAAATAAAAACCCTTTTTAAAAAAATTTAATATAATCAAAGTTACCAATTTGACATTTCATAATGTTTTCTAGTTCTTCTTTGGTTATAAATTCTTCCCTTCTCCAAAGATATGATAGGTAAATTATACCTTGTTCTCCTAATTTGTTTATTATATCATCCTTTACACCCAAATCATGTATTCATTTTGACATTATTTTGATATGGGGTCTGAGATGTAGGTCTATGCCAAGTTTCTAACATTATTTTCCAGTTTCCCCAGCAATTTTTGTCAAATAGTGACTTCGTAGGGAGTTTTTTTTGTGTCTATCAAATACTGGATTATTATAGGCCTTGATAATTGTCATGTATTTCTAACCTATTCCACTTAGCCACCATCCTTTTTATTTTCATTTTTTTCCATTAATTCCCTTGATATTATTGACCTTAGTTCTTCCAGATGAATTGTGTTATTATTTTTTCTGGCTGTATAAAATAACTGTTTTGAAAATTTGATTGGTATGACACAGAACAAGTGGAATAATTTAGGACGAATTGTCATTTTAATTGTATTATATTATATTTATCATATCATATCATATAATGTTATGTTACATTACATTCTGTTATATTATTTTAATTATATTATATATCATATATAATGCCATGCTATATCATATAACATATTATATTCAATATCTTATATTAGCTTATCTAATGCATTAGTGACTTGTTCAATTTATTTTTCTAAAATGGGAATATTTATATAGTTTATTTCTTCTTCTATGAATCTTTGGCAAATTTTATTTTTGTAAATATTCAGTTAGATTGCCAGATTTGCTACCATACAGTTGGGCAAATTAGCTCCTAATTATTGCTTTAATTTCTTTTTCATTAGTGGTAAGTTCACCATTTTCTTTTCTTTCTTTTTCTTTCTTTTTTTTTCATTTTTTTTTTTGATGCTAGTGATTTGTTTTTCCTATCCTTTTTCTAATAAAATTAACCAAAGCTTTATTTATTTTGTTGATATTTTCATGAAACCAACTGAATTTTCTTAATTACTTCAAATACTTTTCTTAGTTTCAACTTTTTGAATTTCTCCTTTGAATTTCAGAATTGGTAATTTGGTATTTAATTGAAGTTTTGTTTTTTTTTTTTCTTAACTTTTTAAAATTTCAGGCCTAATTGATTGACCTCCTCATTCTCTGTTTTACTCATATAACTATTTAAAGATATAAAATTTCCCTTAACAATAGCTTTGGCTGAACCACATAGATTTTAGTGTGTTGTTTCATTATTGCCATTCTCTTGAATCAAATTATAGATTGATTCTGTGATTTGTGTCTGACTCACTCATTCTTTAGAAAGAGAATAATTAATTTCCAATTGGTTTTTGATCTATTTTTTCCTGGCTGTTTAATGAATACAATTTTTATTACAATGTGGTCTGAAAAATAAGCATTTACCATTTATACCTTTCTGCATTTCATTGTGAGCTTTTATGCCCTAATACATGATCAATTTTTGTGTAAGTGTCATGTACTGTCAAGAAAAAGGTACATGTCTTTCGGTCTCTATTCAGTTTCCTCCAGAGGTCTATCATATCTAGGTTTTCCAAGATCCTATTAACTTCTGCAATTTTTTTCTTGTTATTTTGTGATTAGATTTGACTGACCCTAAGAGGGGAAGTTTGAGGTCCTCCACTAATATAATTTTGCTGTCTATTTCTTTCTGTAACTGTCTTAATATCTCCTCTAGGAATTTGTATGTTCTACCACATAGTGCATATACATTTAATATCATTACTACATTGCTCATGGCAGCCTTTATCAAAATGTGTTTTCCTTCTTTATCTCTTTTAATAAGCCCTATTTTTACTTTTGCTTTACCTGAGATCAGAATTTCTACTACTGATTTTTTTTTTATTTCAGTTGAAGAATAATAAGTTCTGTTTCAGGCTTTTACTTTTACTCTGTATGTGTCTCTGTGTGACATATTTCTTGTAAACAACATAGTGTAGGGTTCAGTTTTTTAATCCACTTTCCTATTTGTTTCACCTTCATCCCATTCACATTCACAGTTATGATCACTAGCTTTGTATTTTTCTCCACCCTATTTTCTCCCCTTTGTATATTTTTATTCTCTTTTTTCCATCTTATACTTAGTAGTGTTTGGCTGATTCTTGATGTGTCATAGAATCATTGGCTTCCATTTGCCTCATTCTAGTTTTTAATGCAAGATTTTCTTCGGTTAGCTTTTTAATCTCTTTTTCCATTCAATTAATTCTACTTTTGAAGATGTTGTTTTCTTCAGTGCATTTTATTATTATTATTTTTTTTTTTTTTTGCAATTGGCCAATTGTATTTTTAATGAATTGCCTTTCTTTTCTGATCTGTAGGCTCTCTCTTGCATACCTCTCATTTCTTTTCTAATTTTTCTTCTACTTCTTTTATTTGTCTTTTAAATTCTTTCACAAGCATTTCAAGAAGCCTCTTTGGGTTTGAATCCAATTCATCAGTTTTTGAGATTTTCTCTTTGGACTTTTTTTACTCATCTGAGTTGGTGTTTTGGTCTTCCCTGTCACCATAGTAGTTTTCTATAGCCAAGCTTCTTTTCTGTTTTTATTCATTTTCTTTCCTTTTCTTTTTGCATTTCCTCTTTTTTTTTTTTTTTTTTTTTTTGCTTTTGTGCTTGAGCTCTGCTCCTGAGATAAAGTGGATCTTATCCTAAGCTCCTGTGCAGCTCTGAGCCTTAGCTTTAAGCACAAGTGCCCCTTTGGTTTGGTGTTTTGCTCAAGCAAGGGGTAACTTTTTCTGTGCTTGCTGGTAACTCTCTGGTATCCCAGAATTTCTCTTCTGAGCTGGTACTGGGAGTTGCCTCACTGGATTGTTTCTCCACAGAGTCAGGTAGGAGAATCTTAGTTGCTGATCTGTTTTGCTTAAGACCCTCTCACTGGCTTTTCCTGAGTCCTGCTGAACCACCTCAGTGTGATTGACCTTTCTTGAAGTCAGTCCACTCTGTCTTGAGCTAGAAAGTAGTTTCATTCTGTCACACTCTATTCAAAGGTTTGATTTCACCTAGTTTTTGAGGAAAACTGAGAAAGCTTGAACAGCTTCGTGGCTTCATTCTGCCACCTCAACTCCACCTCTAGAAGTCTTCAAAGTAAGATCAAATCTGAACTACCATTCCTTCATGGATAAAATGGGATTCATAATATTTTTACAGCTGACCTCACAAAATTGTTTTTAGCAACATGTTTTATAAACCATGAATCATTATTCAAACATAGATTGTCATCATTATTATTTTATATGTACCAGTAATCCCTTAGGGAATATATCTCTTCATCTTCAAAAGATATATATATATATGATAATGTGAATATGAAACCTATCCTACAAAAGGACATGTAGAAAGTCAATCCATTTGATCAATGTTGCTTGCTCACTCCTATACTTTAAAGAACTGCACCACTTAGATCTTGAATTTATACAGTGTAATTTTGCAATTGTTGATAACATTGCCTTAGATCTTCTATTTTTCATGAGAAGGCAAGGAAAAACATGGCATAAAATGTGTGTTTAGGTTAGATTGTGTTCTGAATTCTTAAAGAGAATTTCTGCCTTAAAATATACCATTTCAAAGTTTGTAATATGATATGCTGTTTAACATGTACTTTCAATTCAATGAGTACATCTTTCTAACACAAATGTCCAACACTTATTTTCCTGCTAATTCTGCCTTTTTCCCTGCTAGTCTTTAATATAATATTCTATACATAGTAATCTCAATAAATGCTTTTAACTAATGCTCACTTCTTGAGTCTCTGACTAATATTATTAGTTTTTTGCTGACTCTGTGAGTCGTATATCCTTTTTAGGTAAGGCCCTAACTTTACTATAGTGTCAGACTTGTCACAAAAACTTCAGTAAACAACATGTCATTTGTGTTTCCATAAAGCCATGAAATAGTGTTCCAAACTCAGAGGGAGATTTGGGGATTGCCACTCTGTATCCTGAAATTCACATAATACAACATGCATATGCATAATGGGATGAAGTGCATCTCAGAAATGAAGAAAATTGTTTCACTACTCAGAGTTTGTAAATCAATTTGTGAAGCACTCCAGGATGAAAGCTGCTATAAAAAATACAGGATATGGATGAATGCATATTCATGGTATAAATACAATTTCTCTTGGGTTGAAAGTTTTTAACAGTAAAATATTCTCTCAAAATATTTTTGAGCATGTTTCTTTGATAAGATTCTAGATGATTTCCTGATTATAAAACAGACAGGCTACTCAGGGGGGAAAATGGCAGATGGGGGAACCCTTAAGATTCAAGTTGTCCTTAGACCATTAAAGGCTTCTTCCATCACTTCAATTCATTTTAATTTAATTCAACAGACATTAATTAAATATTTACTACATGCCAGGCATGTGTTAATTCCTGAAGAATATTACCTTCCAAAGAATATAGTTTGTATTTTATAGCTTACTTTTATAACTTATCTTGAGAAAATTTGAAAATCATTATTAAAAAAGTCATGGGTTTATTGACATTGAAGCATTTAAAACTAATCATTAGGTCTTTTTTGTTTGTACTTTTTATTTAATTCTTATCTTTTTTTAACAATAAGATTATGGAACACTATCTTTAAAAGTTTACCTAAGTAAGCTCAAAGTAAGTTTACCTTAAATCTAAGTAAACAGAGAAAGAAAAAAAAATAACCTACAAGCAAAGAAAAGATGAACAACCATGCATATTTAATATTTTCTATTATTATATAAACTTTCTTTAAATGGAGATTTACTGTTACATATCTTGAATCTTCCCTAATGGCTGGGTACTTGACAATATTTTTTTTAATTTTCTTTTTTTTTGTCTTTCTTATTTTATTTTCTATTTAGTTTTAAGTTTTAAAAAAGGAAAATCTTAAAATAAAAATAAAATAAAATATGAATATTGTAGCTATATCTTCTCTTTATTTCCCTTTATCAATGGCCTATCTCAGTCCTATAATTGATCCTATTTTTCTCTTTCAAAATAAGTAAAATCTCCTTAATTTTTGTCCTTTGCATTCTTTTTTAGTCTCAGATAATTATTAGCTTTAGTATTGTTTAAAATAGGATGATAGGGGACAGCTAGATGGTACAGTAGATAGAGCATCAGCCCTGAAGTCAAGAGAATCTGAGTTCAAAGCCTCAAACACAGAGTGTAGAGAGCCAGAGAAAGAGAGATGTGTATATGTTGTGTATTTACATATTTACATGTATATGTATCCATGTGTTCATATATCTATATGTATCTATCTATCTATCTTTTGAGCTTTTCACATAAAAGTATTCAGAACGAATCAAAGCCAACAGATTCCTAGTGATTCTTAGTAAGCCATGTTCAGATTTAAGAATTTTCTGAGGCATTAGTCATAGAATAAGATCAGGAATAAAATAAAATAAAGTGACAAATATACATGAAAATGATTATTCATTTGGTATAACTGTCTAAAATGTACACAAATGAGCCATGCCAAAAAATGAAATTTAATCCATTTCCCTTTCACATTAATATTTCCATTCATTTTTAACATAAATGGAAAGAGTTGGGTGTTTGAGAGAATCGTTTTGGTACATTGAAAAGTTCTGCTTTTCCAAAATCAAAGATAAATATTGATAGCCTTTTCATTTACATTCCTTTTTCCTAGTAAGACATTCAAATTAAATGAAACATGATGAAATAAAATCTTTTTTTTTTTTTCTCAGTCAGAGTTGAAGCCAATGTCCTGGGTGAACTATGCTTTATGAATAATTCATAGAATCATTAGTATATCAAAACAGCTTTTCTTGGAGATATATTTCACCAAATGGCTGAAGACTTTGATTTGAACTAGGTTATTAATGCACGTAGGTTCTTCATAAGAATTTAGCTAATGTACAGGAAGTAATTGACTATTTTTGTGATTTTCTTTTATTTTTAAACATGTAGGAAATAATAATATATTATTTATTATTTACCAATATTCCAGTTCACAGTCATCTTTGTTTATCCTTAAGATACTGTATTCAGAATAATATTTCCAGCAATATGACTGGATTACCCATATGATATCAAAATAGCTTATCAAAATGCCATGAAAATTTTAACAGAGTCATATACTAATAGATAAATGAATGCAATTAGAAAATACTTCCTCTTAAGTCTTAAGGATTTGTACACAAGGGAATACACCTTTGATGTATTTCCATAAACTTTTTATGCTTAAAAATTTCATCAAACTTTCCAGGAAACTTCATTAATACTCAAATATAATTTGTATCAATTATAATATTTTCCAACCAATGAAATAGGTTTCAGAAATTAAGGCATGATACTGCCACTATCATCTGCCCTGTTTGGCCCACTTATATTCTAGTCACCACACTTTAAAGATGACAGGAATAAGCTGGAAAGTGTCCAAAGGAAGGTAACTTACTGATGAAGGATTTAAGATAATGCTCTATGAGCCTCAATAAAATGAATTGGTGATGTTTATGTTTTTTTCAACTTATTTTATTTGGAAAAAACAGTAGGAAAAATAGAAAAGAAAAAACAAAACAAAAGAAAAACAAGGAAAAAAATAATGTTGTCATGTTCCCAGCAGAACATCTGGGAGAATTCAAATTATATAATGACAAATTACCAGATCAAGAAAGTATATATATATATTAAACAAAATTATATTCATGAATGTCCATTTTTTTTCTTTATTCCCTTGTAAAATTGTTCTTTGGTTCTCTGCCATGCACTTGTGCACTTTACTTTATTCTTTTTCTCCCTTTCATCACCTTCACCATCTCCAAGCAAGCTATAGTTAAGAAAAGATATATTTATGTATACATATATAGATAATACATATACATATCCACTCATACACATATACACACCACATATATACATCTGTCCTTCCTAAACCTGCTGACTTTAATTAAATTCTACTCTATAACTTGCCTTGCTGTTACTTAACCTTCCTGCACCCAAGGATCCCTCCCTTGTCTTTTTCTCTCTCCCTTTGCTTCCTTATCTACCCATTTCTCCCCTCTTATTTCTTTATAGATTTTGGAGAGTGTTATCAACTTCATTGTATATATGTAGTGTTGCCTATTCAAACCATTTCTGATGTGAGTAGGTTTTCAGAATTATCAGCCTAGTCACTCTTCTAATGCCTCTGTGTCTATTCTTCCTCTGTACCTCATTTGTATAAGATGATTACTATTTTTACCTTAATTCTGCCACAATTTTTCTTTTAAGCTACCTTTTGTTGATTTGATTCTTAAATATACAACATACATTTCCCTAGTAAAAAGAATAAAAAAAATTGTCTATGTTTAAACAGTATGCTCCTTAAAACTGTCTTTGAAACTGCTTCTTACATGTTAAATTTTCTGTCAAGGTAGGGTTTAGTTGATAGAAAGTACTGGTCATCTGCAAGGTTGTTAATTGTCCATTTTTTTTCTCATTCAAAATTATAGATGATTTTGTTGAATATGATATTGCAGGCCTAGTTCTTTTGATTGTCAGTAGATATTATACTAGTACCTGTAGTCTTTCATTGGGACTGCTGATAAGTCTTATACAATTCTAATTGTAGCTCCAAGTTAATTCAACTTTTTAATTGTTTCTTGAAACATTTTCTCTCTCATTTGGGGGTTTTGAAATTTGGAAAGAATATTCATGTGTGTTTTCCACAAAGGATCTCTTTGAAGTAACTGGTGGATTTTTTCTATTTCTACTTTCCTCTAATGTTCTATGACTCCAGGACAATTTTCTTGGATTGTTTCCTGCATTATTGTGTCAAGATTCTCTTTTTGGTCACAACTTTCTGGCAATCCCATTATTCTTATATTTTCTTTTCTTGATCTGTTCTCCAGAGCTGTCATTTTTCTTTTAAGATGTTTCACATTCTATTTTATTTTCTCATTCTTTATAATCTGTTTTGTTGTTTCTTGGTCTCTTGTAGTTTCACTGGCTTCCTCTTGCCCAATTCTCAATTTCAAAGAATAATTTTCATCTTTGAGACTTTGTACTACCTTGTCTAGTTGGTTAACTTTTTTTTCATAATCTTGTTTTTCTTGGATGGTTTTTATTTTTATTTATTTTTATTTTTTCCTCAATGTCTCTCATTTGATTTTTATATTATTTTTTTAAGTTCTATAAATTCTTTTTTGTAAGGCACCATTTACATTACTATTTGTGGTAGAAGATTTTTTTATTAAAGTGTCTTTCTCTGAAGATGAATCTGAATTTTCCTTGTTCCCAAAATGTTTCAGCAATGGGGTTCTTTCTTCTTTCCTGGTTATTTTTTAAAGTAAGAAGTATTAGTCTAATACTGGGCTGAGGCTAATGATTCCTCTAGCTTCTCATCAGCTCTCCCCTTTGACCAGGAACCCCAACCAAGAGCTCCACCCTCTTACAAAAGCTCAGAACCAGCAGCATCCCTGCCCCACTGCTTCTGCATTCACAGGAAGATGGCTCCTTCTTGCCTAAGGCCTAATCTCAGCATAGCTGAGCCTGGTATTCCTAATCAGTCAAGGTTCTCTCAGTCCTCCCAGACTCAGAACCCGATTTAACAAACAGTCCAGGAGGTGAATGTCTCTGGGGTTCCTGCTGAAGCTCCAGACAAGCCCAGCCACACTCAGCCATTGGCTCAGGGGTCCCCACTTCAAGTTTCCCCTGAAGCTAGCCTAGAGGTATTTGTACTTTAGACAGGTTAATCCCTAGCCCAGGGTCTTTCTTCAGGAGAATACCTGTTCTGCCCCAAATATTTTTGATTTTTCATTAGTCCATGTTTGCCCTGAGATACAAATTCAGTCTACTTGTGGTGGAAATAGAGAGAGCTTGGAATTCATCACCTGACTCCACCATCTTCCTAAAATCCACCAAGAATTCTAAATGTTTATTTAGAAGAAAAAGTTCAGAGGGATATTGTGGCTTGATGGCTATCTTCCAATATTTTAATAGATATTTTGTAAAGAAAAAAGATTACATTTGTTCTGTTTGACTTCAGAGTGTTTGAAAAGTAGAAGTAATAGGAATAGTTGCCCCTCCCAAAAAATAGGCAAGATGTTAGAAAAATATAACAAAGCATCCTAACCAAGTTATCAATACCAATGTGTTTGAGAAGTATCATGTTTCCCATATTAGCAATTTTCAAGCAAAAGATGTCAGAACATTCATTGAGTTTGAAGTAATAGTCTTCTAAGGGTAAGGGCTAATAATACTTGGCTGTTTCCATGTCATTCACTTCTCAAATGCAAACTATCTTAATTACTAATTTAATTAAAACACCTCAAAACTTTGCTTTAGCATTAAAATAGTTATATTAAGATTGAATTAAGAAAATATAATTTTATTTCAGCAAAAAAAGAAAATTATGTTAGTGTTATAAACTTTCCAAGAACATTTAAAGACAGCAGAAATGAGAAAATGCACCATATGGCTTCTAATTGTTTGAATTAATTTCAGATGGTAGAATAAAGTGTTCAATAATTAATTTATAGTATAAGGTCATTAAAAAAGAAATATGATTTCCGGTAGACTCATTAAGTGTACATGTTAATCTAATTTGTCGAAAATCAAACCAGTGTTGGGTGGCCATAATCATGAAAAGATCATTTTTTTCAAACTTACATGTAAATAAGTGGTTCAGGAAGAGGTAAAAATAATTCAAGAAAGAGGTTTGGATATTTCTGGAGATCAGACAAAGATTCGCTTATTTGCCTAGGAATCTTTGGCCCATTGGTCCAATCATACTGCAATTTATTTTGCTTAAGTTAGGTAAATTCTATTTCTAGAATTCTTCTTTATGAAGAAGTATCTGAAGAAAAAGAAATAGATTTTCATTCACAAACCCTAAGATTGTTACATACAACAAAAGGATTATTGTAACAAAACTGACACCATGTGGTAAATGTGAATCAAAGATGTAAAAGGAAAATCAAGCAGATGGTCAGAAGATCTTTCTCTCTCACTTTGTGCTTCTAGTCCTTTTCTTCCTCCATTGATTTTGTTAATGTTAAGTTTAAATTCTTCAGGTCCTTTTCTTAGGTCATTTGGTCTTGATTTTTGTAAAGTTTCTCACTATTACAGGAGATAACTATTAAAATAAAAATCCAATCAATCTTTTTGTACAGCAAAATAATGGACATGTATACATATATTGTTTTTAACATATACTTTAACATATTTGACATGTATTAGTCAACCTGCCATCTGGGGGAGAAGATGGGGGGAAGGAGGGGAAAAATTGGAACAAAAGGTTTTGCAACTGTCAACGCTGAAAAATTACCCATGCATATATCTTATAAATAAAAAGCTATAAAAAAGATCCAATCAAGTCTAAATAATTCTATATTAATGTGACTATCTTCCATCAAGAACAATATTTATTTTTACTTATAACCTTATAATACATTGATAGAAGGCTTCTTTTTGTGATCAATATAAATGCTATTTTCAATAGTACGCAGCATTCAGAGCACAAAAATGCATACTACATATTACTTGTGCCTAATAGAGATCTTGTAATGACCCAATAAATTAGTATGGAAGAATAAGCTTCTGATACCCCACAGTTATTGTTTATTTAATTACAGTTCTGTGATTTTATCTCCACAGTAGGGGACATGCTACTTTGTGGGTAATATTTTCTTCACATCATGTTATATACTTTCTGAATGCTCATCCCTATTAACTTAATTAAAAAATTACAATTAGAAAATGATCTCTCCATTAAACATTTACTTTAATGAACAAAGAAATTTTTGGGTGAGCAGAAGTATGTAATGGGCATGTATTGTCTTTGGAAATCTTTCCTACAGTTCACAGACAGTTATTCTGGTTATTGTTTAGATGACTATGTCATTATTATCTTCTCTAGTCTATAAACATTAACTAGGTTCATTGCCAAAATATAACATTTCTGTGATGATTGTGCTCTCTGTCTCTCCCTTTCTCTTTCTCAGTCTCATTTGTTTTTTGTTTGTTTGTTTTGTTTTGTTTTGTTTTGTTTTCCCAAGAGAATGGGGGTAGTATTTTATTTTTATCAATAAACTTTTTTTTCAACCTAATTGCAGAAAATATCTGTTATTCATTTATCTGAGGAGAAAACAAATCCATTTTGGTTTTTCAAAAAAAAAAATCCTATCTCTTTCTTTTCAGAGACACTTTTAATATACATTCCTGAAATCAAATCTGTAATTAGCATCTAAATGTCAGAAGGATCTGTTTATTCTAAGAAACTAAATTATATATATATGTATATATATATATATGTGTGTGTGTGTGTGTATATATATATATACATATATATATACATATATATATATATATATATACATACATATATATATATATATATATATATATAATAGGAATAACTTCATTCTTAAACTCTCTAATAAATATGTGACTTTATTGATAGACATCCCCTTCAGTGACTGGAGTGACAAGTTCTCTAATCTGTCTTTTTTGGGTGAGCCTTTTGTTCACCTATCTACTGTATGAGAATTGATTATTTTTAAGCTCTGCTTTTATTTTTTTACTGCAAAATATTTGTTTTAAAATCATCTTCAGGGGAAGTTAAGTGGTGTAGTGGATAGAACACCAGCCCTGAAGTCAGGAAGACTCAAGTTCAAATCTTGTCTCAGACATTTAACACTTCCTAGTTGTGTGACCCTGAGCAAGTCACTTAATCCCAAAATGCCTCAGCAAAAATAAATAAATAAATAATCTGCAATACTACTACTACTACCACTAAAGCCACAAATAATTCTTATAATAATAATAATAATAAGTAGAGCTACCCAAAAGAATAACAAGAAGATTCAATAGACACTGAAATATCGCTTGTCGAAAAACCTATAAAAGTTATTTGTGGTAAGAGACATCTTGAAATAAATCATCACTGAGGTTGCTTCCAATTATGAGGGGGGATTTTTGTTTTTGATTCTTTGATTTTTTTTCCCTTTTATTATTGACTCTTGTCTGAGGGCAAATGTTTCATATCCATAAATTTACCTTTAGAAAATAATTTAACCAAAGCCAAATATGATAATTGTACCATTAAGCCGATAATAAAATATATTATTTTCAGGATCTTAATATGTTTCAATCACAAAAAATCCCCTACCCACTAAAATTGTTAGCCTTTGGGTACTATAATAATTTTTTATACTAAAAATATTCAACCCAAAATAATGTGTAATGAACATCCCTCTGCAGTTTTTTGTATATAGATTTTTTGAGCTGTGATATAAGGAAAAATTGAAAGAAAACCAAAAAATATCAAGTGCCATTGGGGTAATAGATAATTGGCAGGATGCTTTTATACTTATAGGAATATTCAATATAAAAGCTGCAGGGCTACTATATATACATAAAAGAGCTGAGTTCAGTTCAGAACTCATTTCTACATGTGGCCCTTTTACAAATATTATTGGAAATAGAAAAAAAAAATCGCAAAGCAATTTTAAGACTCTGCTTTGAGAAAAGAGCCTGGAATGTTACATGAAATCAGCCAACAAAGCATTTTACTGAGATTACTCCAAACCCCAAAGCTAATGTCCAATACATTTGTGAAAGTTTCCTTGTTGTTGGTTGTTGTTTTTTAATCTTTGAAAAATGCTATAATGTTAAATAATTTCTACTATGCTTTCAGTCATATTATTACAAAGTTTTTATTTTGGTCTTATAGAAATAACACAAACTAGGATATCTTTTATTAAAAATTAGAAAGGTTTACCTCTGATTTTCTAGTCATTCTGGAATTTGAGCTGTCCATAAGGGATTTTAATCAACCTTATATCTAAATAAGTATATCTCTTATTTTATATTGGAAATTAAGGTTTAAATAATTAAAATACTTAAAAATGAGAAGTGACTCAAATATAATCTAACACATGCCTTTTGCATTTAAATATCATTTCTGATATTCTTGATATTTAGAAATCAATGACCATCACAATAGTTTCCACTGTTCTCTTTAGAACAAAGTCTTTCTCTATTTGGCATTTTGTTACCACAGCACTTGCTATGGTACCTAATACTTGTAGAAATTCACTACATGTTTGTGAATCCTAGACTCTAAAAGATTAGGTGCAATCTAAGAAACTTACTAGCTATGTGACTCTGGGCCAGTAAGGCAACCTTTGTTTACCTAAATTTCTTTAACCATAAAGTAAGGATAATAATAGCACTCAACTCCTAGGATTGCTGTGAGAATAAGATGAAAATATTGTTATAAAAGCATTTTGGAAATTTAAAAATATCTTGTAGATATTAGCTACTGTTCTTAATTGTACTATCAAAAGAAAATTGAATGATTTTATCCTAAATTACTCACACCTTTAAAACATGATGATGGAATCTAAATTTACAATATAATAAGTTTAGTTTATACCTTGGATAATAAACTCAGCAAAAACTATTTTCTCTTTGGGAGACAGGTGATTAAGTTGGATGTCTAATATTGCTAGATGTAGCCACTTCCCTCAGCCTGCATGTATTGGTTAAGCCTGGTAAAATGTGTTGTATTGAACCTAAGATAGTGAAAACACCTATTAAATAAAAGAGGTTATACTAGAATTGGGGGATACAAAGACAATAAGTGTATGTATTTCTGAAATAACTTGTACATATATATGTACAAAATAAATTCAGAATAATGGGGACTCAATAAATGATAGAATCAGAAAATGCCTGTTGTAGAAGATAGATCAAGTTGAGCTTTGAAAGGAAAGAATAAAGAGTTTGTAATGAAATAGTATAAATTAGTTATAGGAAAAGTTTATAAAAACATGAAGGATGAGTTATTAAATACATCAGTTTTCCTGATCACACTGAATATATGTGTTGGGGAGGGGATCAAGTCAAGAAGAAGTTATTAATTATATATTCTGGGCCAGGAGCTGTACTAAGAGCTGAGAATTAAAAAAAAAAAAATCCCTGTCCACACAGTGCTTATGTTCCAATGGGGAAGACAGCATGAAACCATATACATATAAACAAGATAGATGAGAAAAACTAGAAATAATTTTAAAAGATAAGACTAGACACAGAGCCAATATGGCAGAGTAAAGGAAGAAACATGTTCTATGTCTCCCCCAAATTGCTCCAAATTCCTTTAAATAATGACAAATTTTAGAGCATTGGAACACCCCAAAAGATGGAGTAAAACATTTTCCAATGAAGGCAAATTAAAAAGTCAGCAGAAAAAAAAAAAAGTCTATGACACCAGTTGGGATTCCAGCCTGTAGTCCTAGGACAAGGTGCTCTGGTGTGCCAGTCCCAGACCCAGCTCCAACTCAGGCTGACCTCTGAATCAGTAACAGTCCTAGTGGCTTCCAGACCTCTCTGCCCAGAGATACCAAAGAATACCTGGAAGTCAGCAGAAAATTTTTGAGGGAACTAGAGTGGGACCCTGGCATGCAGGACCAGTCTCAGTCTCAGTCTCAGTCTCAGTCTCAGTCTCAGTCTCAGTCTCAGTCTCAGTAAGGTGGGATTTCTGAATCAGCAACAGTGATTAAAGCTTCTTGACATCTCACCCTGGACACCAGGGACAACTCAAAAGATTATGGAGAGGGTCTGTGGCAACAGGGTGGGAGTCTGGTGTGCAATGCCAGTGCATCCCTGATCAATAGAGCCCTCAATCCCAGCCAGCACTCTAAATCATATATCTACAGTGGGACTGGGACACACCTAACAGCTCCAAGGCAGAAAAGAGTGATTGTGGTCAGATTCTTAGAAGGATTT
Source organism: Sminthopsis crassicaudata (assembly GCF_048593235.1). Taxonomy (NCBI): domain Eukaryota; kingdom Metazoa; phylum Chordata; class Mammalia; order Dasyuromorphia; family Dasyuridae; genus Sminthopsis; species Sminthopsis crassicaudata. Next base: position 211,356,011 of record NC_133617.1, on the reverse strand, counting down.
CTGAAAACAGTTAGATAAAACCTTTGAAGCTTGGGATGGTGCACCCTCCACCCTAGAAACAGAATCCTACTTTAAACAAAAAATTAAAAGCAGAGTAATAGGCTAGGAAAACTGGCAGAAAACAACAAAAATAGTTTCTAATTATTGAAAATTAATATAGTGGCAAGGGAGATCAAAGCACACACTCAGAAGATAATAACAAAGTTAAAGCTCCTACATCCAAAGCCTCTAAAACAAAGAAGAATTGGGTTCAAACCATGGAAGGGTTCAAAAGGCACTTTGAAATCTCAAGTAAGAGAGATAGAAAAAATTAATGAGAACAATGCTTTAAAATGCAAAGTCAGCCAACTGGGAAAGGAAGTACAAAAGCTCACTGAGGAAAATAATTGCTTAAAAAATAGAATCGTACCAATGGAAGCTAAAGAATTTATAAGAAATCAAAATACAATAAAGCAAAACTAAAAAAAAATGAAAAAAAGTGAAATATCTCATTGGAAAAAGCAACTGACCTGGAAGTAGATGTAGGAGAGAGAATTTTAAAATTATTGGTCAACTTGAAGGCAAGGGAGATCAAAGCACACACTCAGAAGATAATAACAAAGTTAAAGCTCCTACATCCAAAGCCTCTAAAACAAAGAAGAATTGGGTTCAAACCATGGAAGGGTTCAAAAGGCACTTTGAAATCTCAAGTAAGAGAGATAGAAAAAATTAATGAGAACAATGCTTTAAAATGCAAAGTCAGCCAACTGGGAAAGGAAGTACAAAAGCTCACTGAGGAAAATAATTGCTTAAAAAATAGAATCGTACAAATGGAAGCTAAAGAATTTATAAGAAATCAAAATACAATAAAGCAAAACTAAAAAAAATGAAAAAAAAAGTGAAATATCTCATTGGAAAAAGCAACTGACCTGGAAGTAGATGTAGGAGAGAGAATTTTAAAATTATTGGTCAACTTGAAGTCATGAATAATTTTTTAAAAAAGCCTATACACCATCTTTCAAGAAATTATCAAGGAAAACTGTTCTGAGATTCTAGAACCAGAGGGTAAAATCGAGATTGAAAGAATCCACTGATCACCTCCTGGAAGAGATCCCAAAATGAAAACTCCCAGGAATATTATAGCTAAATTCGGGAACTTCCAATTAAGGAAGGAGAAATATTGCAAGCACCCAGAAAAAAAAAAAGGAAAAAAAAAACAATTGAAGTATAACAAAGTATAATACAAATGAAGTATAAATAATCAAAATAACACAAGATTTAACAGTTTCTACATTAAAGGACTGAAGAACTTGAAATATGATGTTCCAGACAGCAATGGAACTAGAATTACAACCAAGAATCATCTACCCAGCAAAACTAAATAAAATGTTTCAGAGAAAAACAAAAAGGTAGTTATTCAATGAAATAAAGGATTTTCAAACATTCATGATGAAAAGACCAGAGCTGAATGCAAAATTGTTTTTCAAAATCAGGACTCAGGAGAAGCATAAAGAGGTAATCAGGAAAGTGACATCTAAAGAGACTTATCTGTTTAAAAATTTATCTATTTATAAATCTAAAAAGATATATTATATTTCTACATGGGAAGGTGATACTTGCAACTTATTAGAACATTCTAATTATTACAGCAATTAGAAGGAATATATGTGGACAGAGAGCATGGGCGTTATTTGAATATAAAGGGATAACATCTTTATTTTTTTAACTGATGAAATCAAGGGGTGAAAAATGAATGTACTAGGAGAAAGTAAAAAAGAAGCAGTAGAATAGTACAAATTATCTGCCATAGAAAAGGCAAGAAAAAGCTTTTAAATGGAGAGGAAGAGGAAAAGGAGAAGGTAAATCAGTGAACCTTACTCGCATAAGAACTGGCTCAAATAGGAAATAATATACATGCTAAATAGGGTATAGAAATTTATCTTACCCTGAAGGAAAAAAAGGAGAGGAAAGGCTATGGGAAGGGGGAGGGTGATAAAAGAGAGGGCATATTGGGAGAGGAAGGGCCCAGTAGCAAAATATTTTTGAGGAGAGACAGGGTGAAAGGAGAGAAAATAAATGGGGGGAATCTAATTAGCAAATGTAATTTTTAAAAATGAAGTTATTCTGATAAGGCCCCATTCTCAAACATAGATGGAAGTGAGCCAAATTTATAAAAAATAAGAGCCATGTCCCATTTGAAAATGATCAAAAGAAATAATCTGTCCAAAGGACTACAAATTCATACATATAAGTTGACCTAACAACACCACTACTAGGCATGAGTACCAAAAGAGATTCCAATTAACAAGCAAAAAAAAAAACAGGGGGAAAAAGGAAAATGACCTATATGTACAAAAAATATTCATAGCAGCTTTTTTTTTTCCCTCAGGACAAAAAAAAATTAGAAACTGAGGGCATACCCATCAACTGGGGACTGACTTAATAAACTGTGATAGGTGTTTCTGAAAAGTCCTTCAAGGACAAAGTGAAATATACTATACACAAAATAATAGCAATGTTCTGAGGTTGTTGCTGTTATTCTCAGTAATACACTCATTCATAACTACTCTGATGGACTTATAATGAAAAATCTTGTCCATACCTAGAGAAAGAACTGATTGTTTCTGAATACAAATTGAAGTATTCTCTCTTAAACTTATTTTTCTTGAGAGCTTTTATTTTCATTAAAGTGAGAAATCTATTTTTACAGAACTTTATTTTTATAGAAATGTTTTACATAGCTTCATATGTGGTTTCTTAATTGTGGGAGGAGATAATTTAGAACTCAAAAATGTCAAAAACAAATATGAAAACAAGCACAACCTTTAATCTACTAAAAAAAGAAAAGTAAAACATTTTATATGACTCACAATGCTTGTGATTTCTATTTTTAGCACTCAGAACTCTTTTTTTATATCCTTTGACAACTGATCTATTAGGGAAATGAATTTTAATCATATATTTATGCTGATTTCCTATATTTCTTAGATATTATTGTTACTGAGATTGTTTGGGGGCAGCTAGATGGCTCAGAAAATAAAGTAGTGGGCTGATAATTAGGAAGACAAACTCATGAATTCAAAGCTAGCCTGAGACACTTATTGGCTATGTTATCCTAGGCAAGTCATTTGACCCTTTTTGCCTCAGTTCTTTATCTATAAAATGAGCTAAAAAGGGAAATTAAAACCCCCAAAATGGAGTCTGGATAATCAGACATTACAGCAACAGCAAAAGTCATTTTTTCTTCCCAGTTAGCTTCTACTATTCATGCCAGTTATGCTGATGTTGTTTATGTAAATATTTCCCATTTTCCTTTAATAAGAATTATCTTTTTTTCTGTATTTAGTAATTTAAAATTCTCTCCTAGTCATAGTTGGAAAATGTATGTTAGATGGTTCTCTTCTAATTTTTGTTGTTGTGACTTTAAATATCTATTCCATTTTTAATCTTTCAAGAGAAATAATAAAAATTAAAAAGTCTCCCTTTGAAAAAATAAGCCACTAACAATAATAACATTCATAACATACTTCTTTCCAAAGCAGTTTAATGTATAATCAGCCTGGAAGAATAGGAAAAAGTCCGATAATAGAGATTTTAAAGGACTGACAACAAAAAAGTTTGCATTTTGTTCTAAAGACAAAGAAACAATAAAGCCTTTTGAATAAGATAATAATACATCAGATTTGTTATTTAGGAAATTTACTTTTACAGCTTTATGAAAAGTACATCAGAAAGGGGGGGGCAAATGTGAATGCATGGATGCTAACTGGAAAATTAGGTGATAAATGATGAGAGTCAGAACTTTAATGCCTATGGTGTGAAAGGACAGAAAGTTATGGACTATAAGATATTATGAAGATGCAAAGCTTGACAATCATTGTAACAGAGGCAAATGAGGAAACAAGAATTGAAAATTTGAGGTTTCATCCTGAATGGTTAAGGGAAGAACAATACATAAGCCAGAAAAATGGTAGATATTAAGGGGCAAAATGTTTGTTTTTGATATGGTATTGTTGATATGTCTATAGAAGAAGATGCTAGAAATGCTAGGAGAGGAGAGATGAAGATTTGAATATTTAAAAGTGAAAGTTATCTATAAGAAAAGGATAACTGAAATTATGGAGATGAATAAAAGTCATTCACGTGGAAGGTATAGAAAGAGGAGAGAATCCATGATAGAGCTTTAGGGCACATATGTCTATGTATAGTTTTAAGGATGGACATTGTTAAAGATTCTGTGAAAGAAACCAATAAACTTAAACAGGCAAGAAATAGGAGAACTAAGACATATCATTGCCATGAAAATCCATTCTGCAGAACTTTCTGGAGTGCTTAATTAAAACAAATTTATTGCCAAGAAAAAATGAGTTATTTAATGGGTTCACCTCGTTTCCATATCTCTTTGAATAATCTGATCCTGACTCTCCACAACTGGAAAACGATAGTCAAGATTTCAAAGAAAGGCCAATGGAAAAATCCATTTGTTTGAATATAGGAGTATTTTAAAACCTAGTAGTTCTTACTTTAAATAAGCCTAGATATAACTCACTAAATCTCACTGCTCCTCAATTCTTGAGTTTTTTTTTTTCTTAAATGAAAGGGAAATTTAAAAATCAGTAATACTTACCTTAAGGATCTTGGGAGGTAAAGTATCTAAAAATGCCTTGTAAAACATCAAAAAGTCATATAAATAGTAATTACCATCAAAACCATTATTATTGTTATTGTTATTATTACTAGTGATAGTAATAGCAATGGCAGCAATAGTAATATTACTAGTAATGCCGGTGGTGGTAGTGTTATAAAATGAGGCAAATAATATTTCTTGAAGTAATGTGGGATTGTTTTAGGGAAATGATTTATAGGGAAACATTGAGATACTATGTTAGACTTAATTATTAGCTCTCAACTTTGAAGGTCTAGTATCCTCCTCTTTTTTTTTTTTAACCTAACTCTAATCCATATTTTAATGTTCAATATGGTACACCTGCTCCACTAATATTTTCCTGATTTCTTCCTCCCGTTTTATTAGCTTTCTCTAAAATCCTTCAGTATAATAATCGGTATTATATTACTCAATATTTTATTACACATTGTTATTTTTTATTGCTAGTTCTTTATGTAGGTTATTTGTATTTTAAAAAAGTAGAATTGAGTGACAAATCAACATTCAAATTTAGTTAAAATCACTCTTGTCTGTACAAGCAGAACCCAGGGACTGGCTTTATTTTCTAAAGAAATGTGATTATGGGAAGATGACAAATGCTGCTCATTTAAAAGAGAAAAACAGTACATTAATTTTGATCTTTGAAAACTTTTCTTTTTTTTTAAGTTCCACTTAGATTAACGTCTTAATTTAAATTTATTAATAACCTCTAAACTGTTGGTTGAAAGGATAGCTATGCCAAAGCTTTGGGCTTTCAATTACCTACTACATCTGAAGATCCTCAATGAAATAGTTCTTAAAGTGAGCGATATGCTTCTGAAAATTATAAAGCAAAGAGTGTCCTTACACTCAATTTCTCTTACCATCTTCTCCTCAACAAACAACAACTCTAGACTCAAGATCCTTCTTAATTATTCTGGCTTTACATGGAATAAAGCTTACTTCCTGTAGCATATACATTTCTCTGGTTGGTGCCTCACATTACATTGTATAGCCCAACTTCTAGATCTTAGAATAAGATTTAAAGCTGGAAAAGACTTAAGAATTCATGCAATACAATTTGCTTTTTTTTTTTTTTTTTTGACTGATGAAGAAACTGATATCTAGAAAGGTGAAGTAACTTGTCCAACATTACAGTAGAAAAGGGCAAACCTGGATTTGAACCTAGGTTTCTTAATTTCAAATTACTTTATCATGTAACCTTGAAACATCAGAAGGGACTGAGTTTGTATACATTTTTTTAAATTTATATTTTTAACCTACATCACTTTTTTGGTTGTATACCTTGCATGAGCAATTCTCTCATCTATCATTAATGCCATATCACACTTGATCAATTAGGTAAACCAGAATCATAGATATTCAACCCTTCCCCCTGCCTTTGTAAATTATGGTACAAATGATGAATGGAAAAGTTTTTTACTTGTTTTTCTTTGCTGGACTCAGATAAGTTGTATAAGTACACGACAATTATTGAACCATACTCAATAATGCCCTTGTCTGAATGTGGTATAGTTCATAAAGCATGAAAGAATTCTTGTGATAAATGATCAAATCTGACTAATGTTTGCAACCCTGACATTGTTATCTTTTCCCTGAGCTAAATTAATCTTCTCAGGTAGCTTTAGCAAAAGCTCTACCCCTTACTGGTTTGGCCATATGTATTGTCTTTCTTCCAATTATTCTACAATTCAATGAATTGTAGTTTGCTGTCATAGAGAAAGACTTATTGGAGTTTCTCTTAAGTAAAACAGCACCAAATATAAGGAGAGATAAAAAAAAATCTCTTACTTTATCTTTTTAAAGAAAAGCTGGAGGGCTTTTAATATGTATATATGTATATACATGTATATATGTGTGTGTATGTAGAATTAGTATCCTTTAAGAAATTACTGTAAGTAAGATCAAATCTTGGATATGAGGTTTCACTAATCTGTTAATATTTCTCCCCTAGAAATGTCTTGGTCCCTGGGCCTTAGCAGAGTTTATGGTATCATCAAAGTGGCATTTCCCAAAATATGTTTAGTTTGAAATGGATGTTCCATGGGCTTCTCATGATAACATGATAAGAACAGAACTAAAAGTTTATTTCCCTTTTGAACTTTTATATATTTATCATCTTTTTGCAGTCCTTCATCAACTCTCTTTTGTTGTTGTTGTTATTGTTGACGCAATGGGGATTTAGTGACTTGCCCAGGGTCACACAGCTAGGAAATGTTAAGCTCTGGGGTCACATTTGAATTCAGGAAATCCTGACTTAGGAATGGTGCTCTATACACTGGGCCATCTAGCTGCCTCTCTCCTTTCTGAACAAAAGCTTCTTAAATTGTTTCTGTGACTTAATGTTCCCTTTCCAAATCCATTGTTTACCCAGGTGTCAAATGGATAATCATATAGTACATATCTCACTGAGTTACTTTCCTGCCCAAAAAGTCTATTGCTTTTAGGATAAGATACAAATCAATCTATTTGGCACTAAAACCTTTTTTACAGCCTGTTTCCAACATACTTTCCAGATATTTTGCCTGACTCTATATTCTATCTAAAATGTCCAAAATGTTTTCTTCATACCCAATATCGCACTCCCAAGTAACTCTGTGACTTTGTGCAGCCTAGTCACCATGCTTCACAAACATATCTTTTAAATTTCTGCCTCTTAGAATCCCTAGCATTCTTCAAAGCCCTGAAAAAATACTAAATCCTGATCTCCAAGTGGTTTAGGACCTTCTTCTAACAAATTATTTCACATTTATTTTGTATCCATTTCATATATGCATAGTTCACACACCTATATGTATTTGCCTACTGTTTCTTCATTTAAGGACAAGAACTATGATTTCTTGTTCTTGTTTTTGTTGTTTTTAATTTAATTTTAATTTGTTTTCGTTTTTTCCTGATTACTTCAAGAAGAGGCAAATAGCAGAAATAAACCGGTTAAGAATTAGACCCCAAGCCTGGAGTACATCTGTTGCCCCATCCTCTTTGCTTCTCTGCTGAACAGAGATATAAAACACACAAAACTCTGCTAATTAAGTCCACTATAAATTTCTGTTATCTAATTGTGTGAAGATTAGTGATGCAATTATTCTACTCCTTATTTGATTAACTAGTCCAGTTCTATAAGAGTTATTCCAAAATACTTTAAATATATATATATGTATGTGTATATATATATATATATAAAACAATACTATATATAAATTATATATATAACAATACTATATATAAATTATATATATATATATATATAACAATACTATATATATATATATATGTAATGTACATATATAAACAGAGAGAAAAGAAAAGAAAGAGAGAGAGAAAGAGAAAGAAAGAGAGAAAGAGAAAGGAAGGAAGGAAGGAAGCGAAGGAGAGAGAGAGGGAGGGAGTGAAGGAAAAAGATACAGTTGCGTGATTATGGGGACATAGTTCTAAACTGATATCCATAGTGGCTGTATCAATTTACCTCACTAACAACAGATTATCATATATGTCTTTCTCCAAACCCACTTAACAATAGTCCCAAATGTCAGATGCTTTTGCTTCCCATCCTCTGCATGGATTCTTTCACTTGCTGTGATTTTGAGATATATTTCTATCTATTTATATCTAAGACTAGACCAGTCCTACCTCCTTATCTGCCCAAGTTCTGGTTCAAGAATAAGCTACTTATTCTCAACTCTCTATATCTAGAGCCTAAACTATAAGGACCTTTGTGGGCCACTGGTCTAATACTGTTGTAGACTGCTAAACCCTGACAAATAAATAGTATTATTTTCTCTATTTTAATACCTGAGGAAACTGAGACACTTAAAATTAAGTGATTTACCAATATTTGTAAATATCAGAAGGAAAAATTAAACTCATGCATTCTGCCTTTAAGCACTGGTTTATCTCCATTTTGAATCTCATGGAATATATACAGATTTCACAGGAATTTTGTCAGATAAGTAACTTCTATGCAAATATTTAAGTGAGATAGACAGACAGACATGCAGATGTACACCCAAATTAATTTATGTATATTATTAGTTAGTGACATTTCCGTGTAATAAACATATCTTATCTTATTGGATCTTCAAACCCTTTGAATTTAGTGAAAGCATGATGCTTCTTTTTGAAAATTACTATCATTCAGAGAAATTAAATGACTTATTCAACACCATACGGCTTTTAAGAAGCAAATTTGGGGTTACAAATAATATGAAGTCATGCTAAATAATATTTTCAGTTTGATCTTATCTAGGCTATTCTAGGGATCCTTTTACTATTTACCAAAATTTAACCATTTATCATTATTTAAATGTGTTATGAAATAGGTTATTCTAAAGGTGATTTCTGATGTTTTTTTTTAATCTTTCTTATTAGCATAAATCTATAAATCAAAATGTATAGTCCAAAAATCTGGTTTCTTGAGACCATTTCAAAAGGTCATATAATCAAGGCTATTTTCATAATAATATTAAGAAGCTTCAATTTCTTAAAAAATATCAACAAATAAATATCAATAACATAAAAACCCCAAAATTTTAGGGAAAATGCACAATAATTTTAAGAGTATAAAGGAGGTCCTAAAACAAGAAAGTTTGAGAAGCTTCAGAATAATTCATCTAGAGGTTTTTTTTCTTTAATTGGAATTTTTTATCCCTCTGGGTAGAAAATTAAATTCCAATAAAAAACACACTAAAGAAGCATGTAAAAAAAAGAAAGAAAGAAAGAAAAAGTGTTTTAAATATCATTTAGTCAGTTGAAACAACTTGTTTTACTTTAATTACCACAAAAAATTAAGATTCATGGATATCATATGATAAAAGAATATAACAGGAGAAAGAGCCATTCCATATTTTTAAAAAAATACTTTAAATGTTTAAGTCATTTTAGTTGTGCTTGATATTTTCTTGACACCTCATTTTTATTTTTATTTTTATTATATATATATATATATATATATATTTTATAATATTATCCCTTGTATTCATTTTTCCAAATTACCCCCCCTCCCTCTATTCCCTCCCCCCGACGACAGGCAATACCATACATTTTACATGTGTTACAATATAGTCTAGGTACAATACATGTGTGCGAATATCATTTTCTTGTTGCACAATAAACATTAGAATCCGAAGGTACATGCAACCTGGGCAGACAGATATTAGTGCTAACAATTTTCATTCCCCTCCCAGTGTTTCTTCTCTGGGTGCAGCTACCCATGTCCATCATTGATCAACTGGAAGTGAGTTGGATCTTCTTTATGTTGAAGATTTCCACTTCCATCAGAATACATCCCCATACAGTATTGTTGTTGAAGTGTACAGTGATCTTCTGGTTCTGCTCATTTCACTCAGCATCAGTTGATTTAAGTCTCTCCAGGCCTCTCTATATTCCTCCTGCTGGTCATTTCTTACCGAGCAATAATATTCCATAACCTTCATATACCACAATTTACCCAACCATTCTCCAACTGATGGACATCCATTCATCTTCCAGTTTCTAGCTACAACAAAAAGAGCTGCCACAAACATTTTGGCACATATATGTCTCTTTCCGCTCTTTAGTATTTCTTTGGGATATAATCCCAGTAGTAGCGCTGCTGGGTCAAAGGGTATGCACAGTTTGATAACTTTTTGGGCATAATTCCAGATTGCTCTCCAGAATGGCTGGATTCTTTCACAACTCCACCAGCAATGTATTAGTGTCCCAATTTCCCCACATCCCCTCCAACATTTGTCATTATTTGTTCCTGTCATCTTAGCCAATCTGACAGGTGTGTAGTGGTATCTCAGAGTGGTCTTAATTTGCATTTCTCTGATCAGTAGTGATTTGGAACACTCTTTCATGTGAGTGGATATAGTTTCAATTTCTTCCTCTGAGAATTGTCTGTTCATATCCTTTGACCATTTATCAATTGGAGAATGGTTCGGTTTCTTATAAATTATGGTCAATTCTCTATATATTTTGGAAATGAGACCTTTGTCAGAACCTTTGTTTTTAAAAATATTTTCCCAATTTGTTACTTCCCTTCTAATCTTGTTTGCATTAGTATTATTTGTACAGAAACTTTTTAGTTTGATGTAATCAAAATCTTCTATTTTGTGATCAATAATGATCTCTAGTTCTCCTCTGGTCATAAATTCCTTCCTCCTCCACAAGTCTGAGAGGTAGATTATCCTCTGTTCCTCTAATCTATTTATTATCTCCCTCTTTATGCCTAAGTCATGGACCCATTTTGATCTTATCTTGGTATATGGACACCTCATTTTTAAATTAAGTTATGTTATTAGAATAAAAAGTACAAACTGACTTTAGCTTCAAAACAGCAGGGCAGCATCAGAAAGAGTAATGGGGAAAAAAAAAACTTAAAGGCAATAATGGTGAAATTTGATATTTCGATTAAAGGTAGTGTCAGTGAAATTAATTCTTTATCAACTTGGCATGAACAAGGCAGTACAAAACTCCAGGGATGCTGCTGGAGTCAGAGAGAAAATCTTAACTAGAGAATTAGCAGAAAATGATCATATGAAGGTTTAAGGTAAAAAGAATAATTATGATAATACATATTTTGTAGCTCCTTCAGGTTTAAAATAATTAATTCATAAAATCCAGTTAGGTAATTATCACATTTATTGTACCAGCTTTATAGATGAAGAAACTGTGATTCAGAGAACATAAGTGACTTGATCTTGGTCATATACCTAGTTTGTGTATGATTCAGAATTCAATACCACTCATTCTAATTTCAACTTCAGTATTAATTCCATAAAGCACAATTGCACTTTTCAAAATCATTGAAATGTATTAGGAAGATGAGATCTTTGTCAAATGCACATTGTAATAAAAGGATTTTTAAAAATAATTAAGCCCTTATGAAGTGGAAAAGCACTGTGCTAATTACCAGAGATATAATGAAATGCCAATGAAAGAGGCAGAGTGGATACTTAGGAGAAACACTGAATCCAGAAAAGTTACAAGGAGTGGCACCCCAGATTAGTAGATTGACATGTCCCTTCCAGAAACAATGATGCAATTGACTTGATTCAGAGCTCAAAATTCTAGAATTGTAGGAGAACAGGGTAGAGGAAATAAAATAGTACAAGAACACTATGGAAGAGGAAAGCAGAGAGGAAGTGAAATTTAGCTGGGATATTCTTGAAATAGTGAAAAGAGCTATTATCATTTATTTCGGGGAAATAAATGGATTGTAGAATAGATATTTCTCCAAGATATGGTTGTTAATGTGGAAGAGATGATTTTCAAGAGATTTAGAAAAGATGGAAAAAAAGAAAGACAATATATTTTATTAAATATACTGTAATAGATTAATCTAAAAAGCATTTTCCAATCACAAAAGTTTATTTTTTAAAATTTATAGCCTATAAACATCTCCAGATATTTTTATGTTGTCAAATATGTAGACAATATCTACAAAGAATAAAACATAATTGAAACATTGTAATTATCAGAAGTTAGTGATGCTTTCTTTAAAAATAACCAACATAGTGCTTGAAATTTCCAAAGTTCTTGAGAAATGTGAGTCACTTTACTGTAGTAACAATGCCACAACATTCCTTATAAAGAAAAATAACAAAAAGTAACTAGAAGAAGATCCAATCCATTAAAGTGTCTCTGTTACAAGTAGCTTTTCTATGACTTAATAATTTAATGTCTTTTAAAGCTGTTGGAAAAATAGTTCATCTAAGTCAATCATTTAATTTTCTAGATGAGAGTCCTACCAAATTCCTTCTATGACACAGACATGGTACTGATACCTAAACCAGGTAGATCGAAAACTGAGAAAGAAAACTATAGACCAATTTCCTTAATGAATATTGATGCTAAAATCTTAAATAAGATATTAGCAAATAGACTTCAGAAAATCATCCCCAGGATAATACACTATGACCAAGTGGGATTTATACCAGGAATGCAGGGCTGGTTTAATATTAGGAAAACTATTAGTATAATTGACCATATTAATAATCAAATTAATAAAAACCATATGATCATCTCAATAGATGCAGAAAAGGCATTTGATAAAATCCAACATCCATTCCTACTAAAAACGCTTGAGAGTATAGGAATAAATGGACTATTCCTTAAAATAATAAGGAGCATATATTTAAAACCTTCAGTAAACATCATATGTAATGGTGATAAACTAGAACCTTTCCCTGTAAGATCAGGAGTGAAACAAGGTTGCCCACTATCACCATTACTATTCAATATAGTACTAGAAACTCTAGCCTTGTCAATAAGAGCCGAGAAAGAGATCCAAGGAATTAGAGTAGGAAATGAAGAAATCAAATTGTCACTTTTCGCAGACGACATGATGGTATACTAAGAGAACCCCAAAGACTCTGCTAAAAAGCTATTAGAAATAATTCAGAATTTTAGCAAAGTCGCAGGATACAAAATAAATCCACATAAATCCTCAGGATTTTTATACATTACCAACACAATCCAACAGCAAGAGATACAAAGAGAAATTCCATTCAAAATAACAGTCGATAGTATCAAATATTTGGGAATATATCTACCAAAGGAGAGTCAGGAATTATATGAGCAAAATTACAAAACACTTGCCACAAAAATAAAGTCAGATTTAAATAATTGGAAAGATATTCAATGTTCTTGGATAGGCCGAGCGAATATAATAAAGATGACAATACTCCCCAAACTAATCTATTTATTTAGTGCTATACCAATCAGACTCCCAAGAAACTATTTTAATGACCTAGAAAAAATAACAACAAAATTCATATGGAAGAATAAAAGGTCGAGAATTGCAAGGGAACTAATGAAAAAAAAGTCAGAGGAAGGTGGTCTAAGTGTACCTGATTTAAAGCTATATTATAAAGCAACAGTCACCAAAACCATTTGGTATTGGCTAAGAAATAGACTAGTTGATCAGTGGCATAGGTTAAGTTCACAGGACAAGATAGTGAATAAAAATAGCAATCTAATCTTTGACAAACCCAAAGATCCCAAATTTTGGGATAAGAATTCATTATTTGACAAAAACTGCTGGGAAAACTGGAAATTAGTATGGCAGAAACTAGGCATGGACCCACATTTAACACCACATACTAAGATTAGATCAAAATGGGTCCAAGATTTAGGCATAAAGAACGAAATCATAAATAAATTGGAGGAACATGGGATGGTTTACCTCTCAGACTTGTGGAGGAGGAAGGAGTTTGTGTCCAAGGGAGAACTAGAGACCATTATTGATCACAAAATAGAACATTTTGATTACACCAAATTAAAAAGTTTCTGCACAAACAAAACTAATGCAAACAAGATTAGAAGGGAAGTAACAAATTGGGAAAATATTTTTACAGTTAAAGGTTCTGATAAAGGCCTCATCTCCAAAATATACAGAGAATTGACTTTAATTTATAAGAAATCAAGCCATTCTCCAATTGATAAATGGTCAAAGGATATGAACAGACAATTTTCAGATGATGAAATTAAAACTATTTCCACTCATATGAAAGAGTGTTCCAAATCACTATTGATCAGAGAAATGCAAATTAAGACAACTCTGAGGTATCATTACACACCTGTCAGATTGGCTAAGATGACAGGAACAAATAACGATGAATGTTGGAGGGGGTGTGGGAAAACTGGGACACTGATGCATTGTTGGTGGAGTTGTGAAAGAATCCAACCATTCTGGAGAGCAATCTGGAATTATGCCCAAAAAGTTATCAAAATGTGCATACCCTTTGAACCAGCCATACTACTACTGGGCTTATACCCCAAGGAACTACTAGAGAAGGGAAAGGGTCCTGTATGTGCCAAAATGTTTGTGGCAGCCCTTTTCATAGTGGCTAGAAGCTGGAAGATGAATGGATGTCCATCAATTGGAGAATGGTTGGGTAAACTATGGTATATGAATGTTATGGAATATTATTGTTCTATAAGAAATGACCAACAGGAGAAATACAGAGAGGCTTGGAGAGACTTAGATCAACTGATGCTGAGTGAAACGAGCAGAACCAGAAGATCATTATACACTTCAACAATGATACTGTACGAGGATGTATGCTGATGGAAGTGGATTTCTTCAACATAGAGAAGAGCTAATCCAATTCCAATTGATTAATGATGGACAGAACCAGCTACATCCAGAAAAGGAACACTGGGAAATGAATGTAAACTGTTATTTTTACCTTCTGAATCCAATTCTCCCTGTGCAACAAAAAATTCGGTTCTAAACACATATATTGTATCTAAATTATACTGTAATATATTTAACATATATAAGACTGCTTGCCATCTGGGGGAGGGGGTTGGGGGAGGAAGGGAAAAAAAAATCTGAATAGAAGTAAGTGCAAGGGATAATGTTGTAAAAATTACCCATGCATATGTACTGTCAAAAAATGTTATAATTATAAAATAAAATAAAAAATTAAAAAAAAAAAAAAAAGCTAGAGAAACAATATGGCCCAAGTTGCCTGAACTAAGTTTTGTTTTATCAAGATTTAGAATGAAATGTTACTTTGATATGAGGCCAATAAAATAACTTGTTTTCCTTGGTTAAAAAAAAAAAAAAAAATTTTCTAGATGAGGAAACTGACTTCCAGAATCTTCAGGTAACTTGACAAAATTCTCAGAATTAAAGAATGTCAAGAACATAAGTTTAGGCTACTGACTGAGGCCAGAACCCACAGTACTAAACAACCATCTACTTATATTACTATTGCTATGACTGTATTAACCCTTAACTTTGGGTTTGATTAAAAGAAAATTACATTACACAGTAAAAGTTTAATGCCAGTAGTGACCAATACCAAAAATAAAAGCATTTATCAACAAATTGCTAAATGAGCAATATATCTCTTCAGCAAAATTCATTTCACAATATTGATGTATTTGTGTTTATAGGATAATTTTTTTCTAGTATTGTATCTGTGTTTCTATATATATATATATATATATATATATATATACACCCACATATAAGATAAGATATGGAAGCTTATGTTCAGAGTTTACTTTACTCCTTGAGAAAATAGCTCATTTTCTCAAATGTCAATAAGTTGATAAATTAAATTAATTTTGAGAGACCTCAAGTTCAAATTAAAAGAATAATAATGCATTACTTTATAGAAAATCATCACAAAATAATGAATTAAAGCTACATGATGAAAAATCAGACATAAGAAAAATCTCAATCAGATATCCACTGTAAAGACTACAAAAAGAATGAAATAATCCCTACTCACAATTGCTTATATTATAAAAATGGGAGACAAAAAGACTTAAAAACAATTATAAATAAAAGAAAAGATATATCTTATCTTGGAAGAAATGAGGGAAACTGGAAAAATTCATACAAAAGATGAACTCTAAATTGCATTTCAAAGGAAGAGAAAGATTCTTATAGGCAGAGATGAAAAGTGAGTGCATTATAAACATTAGTAGGGCCAGTTAAAATGAACAGATATGAAACATGAATTGCTTTTGAGTTAAAGAGATAAGGTTAATTTTATTTGATTTTATAGACAGGAGAGGAAGTAAAATTATAAGACTGGGAAAATTATCTGGGGCTAGGCTGTGAAAGACTTTAAAGCTAAAAGGACCTTACATATCTTCCTACAGAACATAAGAAATCACTGAAATTGACTAAATAGGGGATTAATATGTTCAGATAAATACTTAAGGAAAACTATTTTGGAAGCAGAGTTGGAAATATAATGAAGAAAAATGAGCAGGTGGTCACTTAGGACAAAATTGCAATAATCTAGAAAAGATCAAAAGTAAAATTCTAGTTGTGTGACTAAAGAGAATAGGTTGTACATGAGAGAAATTATGGAAGAGGAAATGACAAAATTTGGCAAATTTTAAAATGTTTAGAGTGAGGTAGAGTAAAGAATTGAGAGAAAATATTAAGTTAAATATAATCATAAATAAATTAGAAAAAAATATGTTGCCATCCACAAAACCAGGGAAGTTTTTAAGAGAGGTTAAATTGGAAAAAAAATATATAAGGGGTATATTCAGTTCCAGATATCTCCAAGACATTCACTTTAAAATACTGAATGTGTAACTGGTTTTGCTATATTAAAGGTCAGGGAAGATGCTTGGGCTAGTTAAAGAGATCCATGAATTTTCTTTGCAGAGGTGATAATTTTTTTTTAATTTTTTTTATTATATATATATATATATATATATTTATAATTTTATCCCTTGTATTCATTTTTCCAAATTACCCCCCCTCCCTCTATTCCCTCCCCCCGATGACAGGCAATCCCATACATTTTACATGTGTTACAATATAGTCTAGGTACAATACATGTGTGTGAATATCATTTTCTTGTTGCACAATAAACATTAGAATCCAAAGGTACATGCAACCTGGGCAGATAGATATTGGTGCTAACAATTTACATTCACTTCCCAGTGTTTCTTCTCTGGGTGTAGCTACCTCTGTCCATCATTGATCAACTGGAAGTGAGTTGGATCTTCTTTATGTTGAAGATTTCCACTTCCATCAGAATACATCCTCACACAGTATTGTTGTTGAAGTGTACAGTGATCTTCTGGTTCTGCCCATTTCACTCAGCATCAGTTGATTTAAGTCTCTCCAGGCCTCTCTGTATTCCTCCTGCTGGTCATTTCTTACAGAGCAATAATATTCCATAACCTTCATATACCACAATTTACCCAACCATTCTCCAACTGATGGACATCCATTCATCTTCCAGTTTCTAGCTACAACAAAAAGAGCTGCCACAAACATTTTGGCACATATATGTCTCTTTCCGCTCTTTAGTATTTCTTTGGGATATAATCCCAGTAGTAGCGCTGCTGGGTCAAAGGGTATGCACAGTTTGATAACTTTTTGGGCATAATTCCAGATTGCTCTCCAGAATGGCTGGATTCTTTCGCAACTCCACCAGCAATGTATTAGTGTCCCAATTTCCCCACATCCCCTCCAACATTTATCATTATTTGTTCCTGTCATCTTAGCCAATCTGACAGGTGTGTAGTGGTATCTCAGAGTGGTCTTAATTTGCATTTCTCTGATCAGTAGTGATTTGGAACACGCAGAGGTGATAATTAAAGCTATGGAGTTTAATTAGGTAAAACATAAATGCACACATGCACACACAAGTATAGAAAGAGAAAAATATAGAGACTAAGAGAACTTTGAAAGCCTATAGTTAGGTTGAAGATGTAGATGATAAGTTAACAAAACAGAATTGGAAGCAGCTGTTAGAATGGTATGATAAATGAGGGTGAATTTCTGTTTGTAGGACTAAAAAGATTGAGGATATTTGCATGCAGTAAAAAAAGGATTTAGGAGAGAGGAAGAAGGTGAAATTTTCATATTAGAAAAAGAAGGAAGATGATGGAGATTTCAATGTTATTGAAAAAAATGAATGAGGGAGGGACCAATTGTACATGAATTTTGTAAGCAGAATGGTCAATAGTGTTAGTGGGGAAAAGCAGAAAACAGTCCTTAAAATATAAACAACAATTAGTAAAATGATAATAAGCTGAAGTGAATTTTTGTTTGTAAGGAGCAAGGTCACAGTCAAGGCTATTGAAGGAACTACTTGTGGCTATCTAACTGTAATTAGATATGTTGATTTAAACCAAGAAAAAAATAAATAATGAAGGGAGTGAGCAGGATAAAAGTGGGACATGTATAAGGGAGAGGTAAAGAGGATAGAGACTTAAGTAAAGGATATGAAGGAAGTTTGTGTTGATACAGTCAGTGACTTTCCAGACTTCTTAAACCTCACCCTGCTGTAAAAACTCTATGACCAAGCTCAACTGTCTTACATATCATTCTATATCATATCTCTGTGTATTTGAGGTGATTCCACTTTACTTCTACGTCTTAGTTTCCCTGATTTCTCTTAAGATTCAACTCAAATCCCATTTTTTACAAAAGGTTTTTCTATGGTCTCTCAGATTCTAATGCTTTCACATTTTTTGTTACTACTTTTCTGTTTTGTATATATAGGTCTAATTATATGCATGTTCTTTCACTCATGAGAAAGTGCATTCTTGAGAGCAGGGATTGCATTTTCTATTTTTTAAAATCTGTATTGTCTTTGTAATCCCAGTATGGTATCATGTTCTGCACAAATTAAAAGAAATAAATTTTATTGAGTGACATATAGGGATAAGAATAATACCAAGTTGTGGAATTTTGTAAATTACAAAAGTACCACTGAGTGGTTGTGGCACATTTATTAGAAAACTTAGTCTCTAATAATTATTGTTATTGTGTATTGGCCCACGTCACAAAATCTCATTCACTCCTATATGCTCTTTCTGTATAGTAGTGGATGTCAGTACACCTGGGTTACTCCTAGATTGTTCTTTTCTTGGAGATTTCTGTTAGCTATTTGATGTTAACCAATCAATATCATGTAATCTTTAGCATGCCTTCACTGCTAAAAAAGCAATAGTTTAAGGCAGAACCAAAATGGCAGAGTAAAGCAGAAACTCACCCAAGCTCTCACCCAAACACTTCCAAATACCTTTAAGTAATGACTCTAAACAAATTTTAAAACCTCTGAACCTACCAAAAAGATGGAACACCATTTTCCAAACAAAGATGACTTGAAGGGTCAATACAAAGAGTCTGTAGTCCTGAAGCTTTAGGAATTTGGTACAACTCTTTTCACAGATCTCCTTAGTAGCCTATAAGGTTTTAGCTCCTCCTAGGTGGTATGATCCAAGAATTGTAGTTACTACTTTTATGTATGTTCTGGTTTGTGAGTGACCATAAGTAATCTTTTCTGTCCTGAACATGTGTGAAAGGTTTGCTCTTCATTCTGGTTGTTAGCTACAGTGTATTAATACTCCTCACCCTAAGACTCTGGGCCAGACTGAGTTCCTGAGTATGGACAAAGTAACAGAGTCCTGCCTCAGTGCTAGTGAAGAGTCCTTCTTCTGAGCGGTGGTTTCACTCCCTTACCTCTAGAAGCTGCTGCTGTTGGTTTTCTAGGACTCCCCTCACACTTTGTTGCAGACCTTTCTTGATGAACTTCCAAATCATCTTTAACATTTGAGGGCTGAGAGACCTGGAAACCATTAGTGCAGCAATGGATTTAGAAACCTAAGGCCATCATACTGGTTTGCTGGGGTGGGGACTGTGCTGGTTTGGACTGCACCAGGATTGAGCTGGACCTGCACTGAATTGACCTCTCACCTCATCAAATGAATACTATCTTCCATCTTGGAAACAAAGCTCTAATTCAAAAAAAAAATAGTTAAAAGCTGACTAAAAGGCTGAGGAAATGAGAAAATAACAGAAAAAGAAAAGATTCATAGAAAGTCACTATGATGGCAAGGAAGCTCAAAACACACACTCAGAACAGGATAACAAATTCAAAACTTCTACATCCAAAGTCTCCAAGAAAAATAAGAATTGGTTTCAAGTCATGGGAGAGATCAGAAGGGATTTTGAGAATCAAGTAAGAGATAGAAGAAAATTTGGAATAGAAATAAAAGTAATGAAAAATGAAATACAAATATATATATATATATATATATACATATATATATATATATATATACACATATATATATATATATATATATATATATATATATATACACATACATACATACATATGTGTGTGTGTGTGTGTGTGTGTGTGTGTGTGTGTATTATGGAGAAGTCTTAAGAATCAAAATTGGCCAAATGGAAAAGGAAGTATAAAAGCTCACCAAGGAAAATAATTCTTTCTAATTGAACAAATAGAAGCCAATGATCTTAATAAAAATCAAGAAACAATAAAACAACAACAAAATAGTATCTCATTGGTAAAGCAACTAACATGAAAAATAGATCCAGGAGAGATATTGTGAATATTATTGAATTACCTGAAAGCCATGATCAAATAAAAAGCCTAGATATTGTCTTTCAAGAAACTATCAAGGAAAACTGTCCTTATATTCTAGAAACACAGGGTAAAATAGAAATTGAAAGAATCCATTAATCATCTCACGAAAGAAATCCCAAGATGAAAACTCCTAAAATATTATAACCAAATTCTGGAATTCCTGAATCAAGGAGAAAATAGTGCAAATATTCAGAAAGAACCAATTCAAATATAGTGCAGTCACAATCAAGATAACACAAGATTTAACAACTTCTACATTAAAGAAATGGAGAGCTTGGAATATGATATTCCAGAGAACATGGAGCTGGAATTACAGCAAAGAATCACCCATCCAGCTAAACTAAGTATAATTTTTTATAAAGAGAGGATTGTTAAGTATCTTTGATGAAAATACCATAGATGAATGGAAAATCAGACTTTCAAATACAGGTTTCAAGAAAAGCATAAGGTGATAATGACAGAAGTAAAGTCATAATGGATTTAATGAGGTTAATCTGTTTGTATTCCTACATGAGAGGATAATATTTCTAATTCCTAAAAACTCCTTTATTATTAGGAAAGTTAGAAGGAGTATATATAGACAGAGAGCACAAATGTGAGTTGAGTAAGAATGCATAATATAAAAAAAAAACTTTAAAGGATGAGAGAGGATTGTACCAGGAGAAGGGAAAAGGGAAAATTGGAATGACATAAATTATCTTCCAAAAAGAGGCAAGAAAAAGCTTAAAGGGTGGATAGAAGGGAGGGAAAGTGGTGGAGGAGTGAGTGAACCAGACTGTCATCAGAACTGAATCAAAGAATGAAATAACATACAATCTAAATTTAGGTATAGAAATCTATCTTACCCTGCAGGAAAGTATTAGGGAAAGAAGATGTGAGAAGGGAGGTGGGTGATAGAAAAGAAGGCATAGTGGGAAAAGGGGGATCAAAAACAAACTAGAGCTCTTGAGAAAGGATAGCATGAAAGGAGAGCTAATAGAATAAATGACACAAGGATAAACAGAATGTAGGGAATTTGTAATAGTAATTGTGAAAAAAATTAAATCAAGTTCTTTGATAAAGACCTAATTATTCAAATACATAGAGAATGAAATTATAAAATAAGAGCCATTACTCAATTGATAAATGATTAAAAGTTATGAACAGATTTCAGATGAAGTAATCAAAGTGATAAACACATGAAAAAATAGTCTAACTGCTATTGAGTGCAATGCAAATTTAATGCAAATTAAAACAATTCTTAGACATCATCCAACTGGCTAATTAAATTAATTAGCTATTTGATTGAGTAATGGGCCAGACCATGCTAAATGTTGGAAGGAATGTGGGAAAAATGAGACATTAATGCATTTTTGGTGGAAGTATGAAGCAATTTAACTATTTTGTAGAACAATTTATAACTATGCCCTAAGATCTATAAAATCATGCATTCCCTTTGATCTAACAATACCACTAAGAGGCATGTATCCTAAAAGAGATTTTTTTTAAAGGAAAAAAAAAAACTATATTCATATAATTATTTATAGCAGCTCTTTTCTCAGAGCAAATAAATGGAAATTGAAGGGATACCTATTAATTGGATAAATATGAATAAATTGTGGTATGTGATTATAATGAATATAATTATTTTTTTTATTTTATTCATTTTTCCAAATTATCCCCTCCCTCCCTCCACTCCCTCCCCCCGATGGCAGGTAATCCCATACATTTTACATGTGTTACAATATAACCTAGATACAATATATGTGTGTAAATACCATTTTCTTGTTGCACATTAATTATTAGCTTCCGAAGGTATAAGTAACCTGGGTAGATAGACAGTAGTGCTAACAATTTACATTCGCTTCCCAGTGTTCCTTCTCTGGGTATAGTTATTTCTGTCCATCATTGATCAACTGGAAGTGAGTTGGATCTTCTTTATGTAGAAGATTTCTACTTCCATCAGAATACATCCTCATACAGTATTGTTGTTGAAGTGTATAGTGATCTTCTGGTTCTGCTCATTTCACTCAGCAACAGTTGATTTAAGTCTCTCCAAGCCTCTCTGTATTCCTCCTGCTGGTCATTTCTTACAGAGCAATAATATTCCATAACCTTCATATACCACAATTTACCCAACCATTCTCCAATTGATGGACATCCAATGAATATAATTATTTTATAAGAACTAATGAGGAGGATTTCAGAAAAACCCAGAGAGACTTACATGAAATGATTCTATATCAAGTGAAAACAACCATGAAAATATTTTATATAGCAAGAACAAGATTATGTGATGATCAGCTGTAATGGACTTGGCTCTTTTTAACAATGAAGTAATTCAGGCCAATTGCAATAGATATGTGATGAAGAGAGACACATTCAGAGAGAGGAGTATGGGGACTGAATATGGATCACAACATAATATTGTCACCTTTGTTGTTTTGTTTTTTGCTTGCTTGTTATTTTTTATCATTTTTCCTTCTAATCTTATTTTCCTTGGTCACCAGATATGGAAATATGTTTAGAAGAATTACATGTTTAACATATATGGGATTGCTTGTTATATAGGGGAGGGGGAAGGTGGGAGAAAATTTTGGAACACAAAGTTTTGCAAGAATGAATATTGGATATTATATTTGCATGTGTTTGGGGGATAAAAACTATCATTATAAAAAAAGAATAAATGATGAATAGGATGCTTTCAGAAAAACCTGGAAAGTCCTACATGATTTTAAGCCACAGTTAAATGTACTGTATATATATAGTAATAGCAAATTTATAGGATGATGAGCTATGAATGACTTTTTTATTCTCAACAACGCAATGATCCAAGACTATTCTGAAGGATTCTGATGCAAAAGCTATCTATATCCTTAGAAAGAACTGATTGTGTCTCACTACAGATTGAAGTATGCTTTTCTTTTTTCTTGGGGGGAGAAGGTGAGTGGCAGGGAAGGATCTATGTTTTCTTTCACAAGATGACTGTTACAAAAGATATTTTGCATAACTTCATATTGCCTTCTCCATGGGGGAAGGGAGGGAAGGAAGAGAGAAAATTTGGAACTCAAAACTTTAAAACAAATGTAAAAATGTTTTACATGTAACTGGGGAAAATAAAGCATTAAATTTAGAAAAAAATGTAAAAAGCAAAATTTCCTCTTTGTTATCCCTATGATCCTTTTTCAAGAGAAACAAAAAATAATTGTATTGTTAATCCTTATATTTATATGATATAGTGCTTATAATATTATCTTTGATGTTTTATTAAGTGGTTAGAATAATTGTTTTATAAGAACTCCAAATTAAAATTCACAGTGTATAATAGCAATTATAAAATACACAATTTTATTATACATATAATTTTTAAAAAACTTTATGTAAAATTATAACACTTATAAACAATTATGAATATTTTATGTGAGAATTATTTAATAAATAATCTCAAAAGACCTCATGCTTACTTTTATCATAATATTTATATTAAATGTCTTTGTATGATTTTGTTAAATATAAATAATATTTTGATGATCATTTGGAAATTATTTAACAAAATATTTATTAACTTAGTAAATCTGTTGGACTTTTTTATTTGATGTGAAGTTTGTAATATTAAGTTCAAGAGTAGATGAGTACAATCTTAAATCCAGTTAAATAAAAAAGTATATTTTAATTTTTATTTAAAAATTAAAAATGAAAAGTTGGTCATACACCATTATGGAATACAATTGTAGGATTATTCCATGAAAGATGAATGTTCACATATGTATTGCATGTATGTATACCCATGTACACACACATATATATAGTGCATATACATCTGTTTCTACATACTATGTGTTTATGTGTATATATCTATATATTTAACCAAGCAAGAAAAACAAATGACAAGTTATAATATAAAATATTTACTTTATATTGGCTAAAGCCAAGCACTGTATTAAATAACAAATGTACTAAAACTCCATTTGCATTTATTGCTTCATTTTAACAATGTTTATATATAATTCAGGTTTTTGTAATTAAATTATCTTTTCAAATATAAATTTCTTTTACAAGGAGTCCTTCCATTTTTATAGATTTTACTGCATAACTACTGAACAAGTAGTGTCAATAAATCCATTAGAAAATTCATCAAAGAGAGGAGTAGTAGCATAAGCAGGAGATAAGTTTGACTCAGAAAATAACCTTAATACTGCAAGATAGGCAATATAAGTGTTCTTTCTGTAAAACACTTGTCATGGTCTATAATAGTTTTTAAGATTACTTGAGACATTTATGCCCATAGATCATGATTTTTAAAAAGGCTATTTGAGCTATAAGAACACCAATGGTGCACTTTGCACAATGACTGGAATGTAGTAAATACTATATTAATAGCCATTTCTTTCCATTTCACTTCATAACATCTTGATCACATGATTACACAGCTGATGCTGGATAATAACAAGAGAGCAGAAAGAAAAGCGAAAATTTTTCTTATCCAATGTATAAAATATAAATGAGTTAATGTTCATGTAACTGAATGTCTGTTGGGAATAGGTTGGAGCCTTATAGCAGTTCAGAAAAAATTATTAATATGTTATAGAAATAAAAAGACATATTGAATTTTGCCAAAGAAGTCAGAGTTTTATGTAATCAATGCACAAACACCAAAATTATTGTACATTTGATCAAGATGGCTTGGAAACATGGCTGAAACAAAATTATGATACTTTAGTACATGCTGTTGTTGTAGATACATAGATAGATGGATGGATAATATTTCCCTATCCCCCTCTATCTATCTATCTATCTGTCTGAATGTATATATGTTTGTATGTATGAGTGTATAAGTATATGTATATGTATTTATCAACTATTAATTATTTAAGTTTGAATTTTTTTAGAACTTACAAAAATTCCTTTGGACCATCATTGTTAATTCCCAAGGGATTCACAAAACCAATAAAGGGGAACCACTGATGAAGTAGGAACTCCTTTTACTCTTCCCTAATTGGCTGTTACATTACACAATCTGTTTGTTTCTTTTTCCAATATTTTTTTTTCTTTTTTCAAACATCTCTTAGCTTTCTTCTTAGAAAAAATGTTGATGCTTTGCTGAAAAAGTAAAGTATATTCAATATGATCTCTTCTTCTCCCGTATTCTACATCTCAAAAGTCCTTGATATCATTGCTTATTCTTTTCTTCTATACTCCTATCTCTGAGACTGACTATTTTTTCTCAAAGGCCAAAATCTCTACTTATATGATTGTTCCTATACATTATTATTTTCCATGGTAAAAATTCATCTCTATCATACTTCCCATTATCTCTATCAGATTTTCAATAAGATGTACTTGATATATTAATTTCTTAACTGCTCTGCTACCATCTATAATTATATGGCACAAAACAGTTGCATGTTTTGCCACAACAAAACAGTTGGGATTTTTGGGTCATGTCTCCCATTTTGTGACCCCATTTTGGATTTTCTTGTCAAATATAGTGGAATGGTTTACCATTTCTTTTCCAGTTAATTTTACAAATGAAGAAACTAAAATACATATGGTTAAATGAATTGCCTAGTGTCACATGACTAATAAGTATCTGAGACCTGATCTGAACTCAGGAAGGTAAGTTTTTCTGATTCATTGGTCAGAATTCTATCCAGTAAAACCTAAGTGCCCTTGCTTGACTCTTACGATATCCAAAATCTTATATCATTTGTCATCCATAAAGGAAAGGACAACATCTGCCTACATATATTGCCTTAACTTTCTCTCCTTCCACTCACTTTTCAGTCCCTTTGCAATCTACTTTCTTTATCAAACTCTGATTCCTCCAAAGTTACTAATATTATCTTAGTAACTAAATCCAATGTTTTTTGTTTTTCTTTTGTTTTTGCTGAGCCTCCATCCTTTTTGAGATCTTTCCAGTACTGTTTTGTTTACCCTCTCCACCTGATACTTTTTCATTTTCTTTGTTTTTATGACAATACCTTCTCTTGACTCTTCTCCTATCTGATAGTTCCTTCTCTGTCTTCATGATACATTTACATCTGTGCAACATTGCCTAAATATGAGTGTCCAAAGATCCTTATTACATATTTTGCTCTTTCTCTTATTCTTGTTCTTCTGCTCCTTCTCTTTTTCCTCAATCTCTCCCTGCTGCTGCTGCTGCTGCTCTTCTTCCTTCTCCTCTTCCTCTTCCTCCTTCTTCTCTTCTTCTTTTTCTTCTTCTTCTCCTTATTCTTGTTGTTTTCATGATCTCATTAAATTTCATGTCTTTAATTATAATTTCTATTCATATGGGTCAAATATTTTATATATTCATATTATGAATATATATGTATGCACAAGGCATGTATGTATATGCATATTATGTATTCAGAAAATAAATGATGGATATGGAAATAGAGATAGAAATAGAAATGGAGATAAAATAGAGGCAGAGATTGAAATAGAAACAGAGGTAGAGATAGATAGCCCTTTTATCTCTTCTTACCTTTCTTTCTGTATTACCATTTCTCAGATTTTTCATAGGAATCTCAAACTCCAAAGTTTCAAATAAAACATATTTTCTTTTTCCTCCAAACGTACTCATTCTTTAATTCTCTATTTTTCTTGAGGTGATTATCATCATTCTTGTTACTCAGCATTGTTATCTCAGAGTCACATTTTTATTTTTTTTTATTCGAATTGACCATCTCTAATATCCAATATGTTATCAAGCCCTATAATGACTGAATTTATTTTATCTGCCATAGCCACTATACTACTTTAGGCACTATTTATGTCTTATCTGGATAATATGTATTTGTATAATATTTGTATTTGTGTAAGTTTTGCTTCTTACTCTCTTTGTGTGATCATGGACAAGTCCAAGTCCTTTGACTGCTCGGAATTATACAGGACTCTTAAGAATGTGTTTTGAATATCAATTGCTTATAGATAAGCCAAATTAATATAATAAAAGTGACAATTCTACTTAAATTAATGTACATATTCAGTACTATGCCAATCAAACTACCAAAAATATTTATATAGCTAAAAATTCATAATTCATCTGGAAGCACAGAATATCAAGAATATCAAAGTAATTAATGAAAACAAACAAACAAAAAAAAGCAAAGGCATTGGCCTAACTAAAGAAAAGAACAGTGACATAAATATATATATATATATATATATATATATATATATATATATATATATATATATATATACCAGACCTAAAACTTTATTATAAACTGACAGTCATCAAAATTATTTGCTGGGAAACCTGAAAAATAGTATGGAGGAAACTAGACATAGACCAACATTTCACATGCTATCCCAAGACAAGCTCGAAATGGAGTCATATTCTAGACATAAAGGGTGATATTATAAGTAAGTTAGGAGAGCAGAAGATAGTTTGCCTCTTAGGTGTTTGCTCCTCAGAAGAGGAGCACATATGACCATATAACAACTAGAAAATACTATGGAATGCAAAATAAATAATGTTGAGTACATTAAATTAAAAAGTTTTCACATAAACAAAACCAATACAGCCAAGGGAAGCAGAAAGCTGGAAAACATCTTTACAACTATTGTTTTTGATAAAGGCCTCATTTCTAAAATATGTAGATAATTAACTCAAATTTATAAGAATATAGGCCATACCACAAACTTTAAATGGTGAAAGGATATGAATAGTCAACTTTTTTTTAAATTATAACATTTTATTGACAGTACATATGCCTGGGTGATTTTTTACAATATTTTGCCTTGCACTCAAATCTGTTCTGACTTTTCCCTTCCTTCCCTCCACCCCTTCCCTTAGATGGCAAGCAGAATTATACATGTTAAATATGTTATAGTATATCCTAGATACAATATATGTGTGTCGAACAGAACAGTTCTTTTGTTGCACAGGGAGAATTGGATTCAGAAGGTAAAAATAACCTGGGGGAAAAAAAAAACAAAAATGCAAACTGTTTACACTCATTTCCCAGTTTCCTTTTCTGGGTGTAGCTGATTCTATCCATCATTGATCACTTGGAACTGAATTAGATCTTTTCTTTGTCGAAGATATCCACTTCCATCAGAATACATCCTCATACAGTATCGTACAGGATAGTCATGAAGGAACATCTACATCAGTTAGATCACATGCCATTTTCATATTTATGTATGTTACTTTGTGTCTGAGTTAACAATACTACTATATATTTTGAAGATTTGCTTGAACATTACAAAAGTATTTTCAAGACTTACTTGAATCAAAGTTATCAATCAGATCTATAGTTACTTAAGTGGAATTTGCAATTATTTTAAATTGGAATTTTGATTTCTTTGTATTGAAAAAATAGAAGTAAACATAAGCTGCATATTAATTTAACATGTTGCTCATTAATGAAAAAAATTAAAAAAGCAAAAAGTAGTTATTTATCTCTAATCCTTCTGAAAATAAAATTTTAAAACTTTAACTTGCTCTTAATAATTTGACAAACACATACATGTTACAATTGCATGAAGATTTTTTTTCTTCAACTACCTACTTGTTATTAAGACTAATTACATGTTAAAACTAACAAATTTACACATATACAAATATAAATATATACAAACACTCACAGAAGTTGCACTCTTTTAAAACTGCATATTTATTTATAGGATCAAGAGATTTTAAAATAGGAGTAGCCTCAGTCATAAGCATATGGTGGAGCAAGCTCAAACTGACTCACTAGAGCCAATTTTATTTAAAAATTTAAATTCAAAATAAGAAAAAAAAAACAGAATAGAAAAAGAAAGGCAGGAAAAGTAACAGCATTGTCATGTGCCCAGAAGACCATTAGAGAGGATTCAAAATGTGTAACAATAAATTTCTATTTCAAGAAAGCATATGTAATAATAGAAGACATATTCATGGCTGTCCATTTCTTTTTTGCTTCCTTGTAGGTTATGGCTTTGTTCCCTGCTGTCTATTTTTTTCTTCATTCTTTTCCCCCCTTTTCATTCTCCCTACTTCTCCCAAGCAGGCTACAATTAGGCACAGATATGTTTATGTATGCATAAACATTCATATATCTAGGTACATATACACACTTACATATAAATATATACACATATATCTCTATATATACATATTCACATATACATACATATGCATCTAAAACAATATTAATGTGGCTGACAAATAATGGAGATTTTTCTCTGAATTGAAACTTTAAATTTGACTTTGAGATCAGTGATTTACTAAACCTACATTTTTTTTCTAATACATTCTACTCCTGATTCTTGCTATTGCATATATATCTTATTTTCAATCCTTGCTAACTCTTCTACTTTAGTTCTACTCCTTAATTTGCCTTGCTATTACTTAACCTCCCTCACCCTATCACTCTGGATCACTCCGTTATCTTTTCTCATCACCCTTTCCTCCCTTTTGATCACATTCATATTAATCTACACACCTTATCCCACTCCTGTTAATCTACATATCCTTCTATACCCCACCTTATCCTATTGCCTCTATCCTTATTGCTTTATAGATTTGGAGGGTGTTTACACCCATCATGGTAATCTTATCTATCTACCTACACCATACATAAGTGGAACCATGAGTTACAGCAAATGGTAAAGTACTGATGAATTAAGTTGTGAATGTTAACTTACCTTGGCAGTATACTTTCCAAGGATATCCCCATTGATAATTATATTGACATAGACATTGCCAAAGTTATTTCAGTGTTTTGGAGGCTCTGATGGAAAAGATGGGAAAAGAGACGTACTGGACTGATACCAAACTGAAGGTCTACAGAGCCATTGTGCTGACCTCATTTTTGTACACTTGTACAACCTGGTGCCTATCAGCACCATGCTAAGAAACTGAATCACTTCTATTTGAATTGTCTTAGGAAGATTCTGAAAATTAATTGGCAAGACAAGAAACCAGACACTGAGGTCCATTCTTGAACTAAACTGCCAAGCATTCCAACTCTACTGCAAAGAGCACAACTCAATTAGACTGGCCATATTGTTCAAATGTGCTCTTGCCAACAAGGATTACTTTATGGAGAACTCACACAGGGCAAATGTTCACAAGGTGGTTAGAAAAAATTATACAAGTACATCCTCATGGTCTCTCTTAAAAACTTTTGAATTGATTGTATGATATAGGAGACAATGGCATAGGAATACCCAGCATGGAGTGCCCTCAACAAAAAAGGTGCTAT